>NW_006159458.1:4480403-4518874 GCF_000334495.1 Tupaia belangeri chinensis | reverse complement strand
CAAACATGGAGGCACCACTGCACAGGCTGAAGCCACAGGCTGAAGCCACATGGGAGGCCTGGGCTCAGATCGTGGGTCGGTCTGAACAGGCTAGCTCAGTAGCACATACCTGTAATCCTAGCTATCTGGGAGGGTGGGGCAGAGGATCACAACAGCAATGCCTTATCAAAAATACCTCTCTCTCTATCTACCTCTCCTCCTTCTCCCTCCCTCTCCTTCCCTCTCCCTCCCTCTCTTTCTCTCTCTCTCTCCCTCTCTCTCTCTATTAAAAAGAGGGGGAAACCCTAGTTTTATAGTTCACGTTGCCTAGACTGTGATCTTGGTCTTTTTCAAGCTTATCTTTAGTCCATAGCACTGTGTAACCCCACAAGTCAGCCTGTAATCGTGTCCCTGTCTCCCTCCACGTGCAGTTCTAAAGCTCTAAAAGGCCAATGGGGATAAATATGAGAGGTATATTAAAGGCTGTATGAAATAGTGTGATTTCTCGACAGGTGCAGATTTACCTGAGAAAGGTAACAAATGATTTAGCTGTATGGAAATGAAGTGAAACAGAACTCTACACTTGGGCATAGGGGAGCTCTCACACTTTATACCACACCACAGACAAAATAAGCACATTCACCTGGAAACCTTGACTATACAAAGAGGAATAACACATGATCGGCTGTATTATTTAAGGTGACCTTGGATGACTGGGTCTATAGTTGGTATTTTTACTGTATCTACTTGGTCAATTCTCCCTCCAGAAAGTATTGTGGAGTCAGCATCTAGTCTCGTCGGATCGTAGAAATGTGCAGTTCTCTAATCCCCCTCCTCCAAATACAACCACATGGAGCCTATGCGAAGCTACCAGCACTCAGGAACATAGGCAGCCCTAAGATACTGGGACAGGCAGCTATAATTCATAGTGTAACTGATACACTACCTATTTTTTGAAGAATTATTTAATTTTATTCATGATTATTATTAGTAATTAGGCTAGAGAGAGACAGACAGGGAGAGAGGAGAGTGAGAAAGCAAGCTGCCAGGTCTAGGACTTGAACCACAGTCGGCCATGTAGGAGTCCAGTATCTTAACTACCATCTGCTGGCCCCCATACACTATCTTCTATCAGTGAAACCCATATCTGAACATTATATCAAGGGCCAGACGATGGCACAGTGGTAAAATCCGATACTCTGCAAGGCAGACTCACATGGGAAGGTGATTGTTCACAGTCAGA
The DNA here is from genome assembly GCF_000334495.1 of Tupaia belangeri chinensis. NCBI lineage: Eukaryota > Metazoa > Chordata > Mammalia > Scandentia > Tupaiidae > Tupaia > Tupaia belangeri. Next base: position 4,517,652 of record NW_006159458.1, on the reverse strand, counting down.
GGCCTCCCTGAGGACACCAGTCACGTGCATGCCCATGATCTGGCTGACTGAAGCTGGGCAGTGGGTCTCCACGTCAAGACCCTGTCAGGGATGCTGTATCTCTATATGTCTCGCTCTCTCATTCATAGGATAAATAAATAAACTCTTTTTCAAAAAGTATGTCTTGGGACCAGCAGTTAGCGTAATGGCTATGTCGCTGGACTCCCATGTAGTCAACCACGGTTCATGTCCCAGACCCGGTGGCTTAAAACTCACGCTGGACGCATGTGCGTGCGTGCCCAAGATCCCGAGAGGAGAATGGTGGAGAAGGGATTGTGGTGTGGCCATCTTCCCTGGGGGGTGATTTCTCGCTGTCTGGTGAGAGCACGCGTCCTATAGCAAAAACCTCTTAAAAAAAAAGTATCATGTCTCATAACTTTAAAAGGAATAGTATAAAACATTTTTTAGAAAAACTAAAAAATAGACCCTGGATATTATGATAATTGAGTGTGCAAATGAAAAGGTCAAAATTAAAGGAGATCTATTAAGAAGATTCTGTTCTTCCTCTTTCTATTCATTCACCTATTCAACATTAACACAGCGAAACATATGCTGGGGGCTAGGCAGTGGCATGGTGGTTGAGGCCTCTGGATACCATATGGTCAACTGCACCGTTTGAGTCTCAGATCTGGTGGCTTGAGAAACACACTAGGCATGAGTGCATGCATGCCCCAAATCCTAAGAAGGGAATGGAGAATGGACTGTAGCATGGCCATCCCCCCCGAGGGGTGGTTTCTCTCTCTGTCTCGCTGTCTCTGTCTATCTCTTTGAGTACACATAGCCTATAGCAAAAATAATAATAATAATTAATAATAATAATGACAATAAAAGAAAATGCTGAGCAGGATCTAGAAAATGCCAACCGGTGCCTGTGTTCTCCTAATCCAACACCCCAAAGAAGAATAAGAGGGCACAGACTCAGAGTAAAAATAGAATATGACTTGGTTGACATGAGTGAAATGACAGATGATCAAATTATCAGAGCACACTCCCAAGGAAGACCAAACAGGCAGCACTGGCCAGGCTAAGTCCTGTGTGGTCTGGACCAGCCTGAAGGCAGCAGTCAAGGCCTCTTGAGGCCTCTTCCATCTGTGGTTTGTAATTGCATTCATAAGAGGTTGAATACAGAGATACATTTGTTAGTTTACTCCTTTCTGCCTGTGGACATCGCCAGGAAAACATCGTTGAAGTCTCTCTTCTCACTGCTATCGTGTCTAAGTCAGAGTTTCCTAAAGAGCCCAAACAGCTGCTGAAGCCCTTCATCAGTGGTAGAGCTTTGAAAGAACTGACGAGAGCCTGAGGAGCCATTATGAGCAACGGGAAACACTCACAGACTCTGGTAATATGAGATCCAAACACCAAGCACTCATTGGGCTTTGGGTTTGTCATGTATGTCGCTGTGGAGGAAGAGGATGCAGCCATGAATGCAAGGCCACACAAGGTGGATGGAAGAGATGTGGAACCAAAGAGGGCTGTCTCAAGATTCTCAAAGACCATGTGCCCACTTAACTGTGAAAAAGATCTTTGTTGGTGGCATTAAAGAAGACACTGAAGAACATCATCCAAGAGATTGTTTTGAACAGTATGGGAAAAGTGAATGACAGCTATAACAACAGGAGAGGTGGAAGTGGCTTTGCTGGTGGTAGTGGAAGCAATTCTGGAGGTGGTGGAAGCTACATGATTTCAGCAATTACAACAATCAGTCTCCGAATTTTAGACCCATGAAGGGAGGAAACTTTGGGGGCAAAAGCTCTGGCCCTTGCGGCAGTGGAAGCCAATACTTTGCCAAATTATGAAATCAAGGTGGCTATGGCACGGCAGCAGCAGAAGCTATGGCAGTGGCCAAAAGTTTTAATTAACTTCTAGGAATCAAAACTTAGCAGGAGAAGAAAGCCAGAGAAGTGACAAGGAGCTAAGAAGGTACAACAGATTTGTGCAGGCAGCCAAGCACAGCAGTGGCCGGGCCTACCTGCTACAGAGAAGACATGTTTGAGACAATACATAATATGGGCAAAAAAAATTCCAAGACTGTCTTTGTGACCACTTGTCTTACAGGTTATTTAGTTTCTGGTCTGTGGAAAGTGTAAAACATTCCAACAAAGAGTTTCAATGTAGTTTGCTTGTTTTATTTTTTTTGTTTGTTTTTTTGTTTGTTTGTTTTTGGCACCCATGCTATTGATCGCTAGTAAGAGCCTGATCATGACATTGAATAAATGTGTCTTTAAAAAAATAAAAAGAGGTGACCTCTTTTAACTGACCTCTGCTAAATGTCTTTTCTAGCCAATGCAATAAGGCTATTAAAATTCCACTTAAAAATAGATAAATATGGTCAAGGTAAAAAGGAACACTATCTGTGCTATACGCACTGTACTATTTTGTTTACATAAACTCAAATCTCACAATCTTGTGAAACTCACGACTTGATGAATATAATTGAATAAGTCAAAAAGTTGTGGGTTTAATTGCAAATTGTTATCCAGATGCTTAATAGCGTTTAATAAAAATACATACTGAAGGCCTTATTAAGTATGAAATAGTATTTAATGGTCAAAGTGTAACTTACCCTGGCCATATCTACCAAGAAGTTTTCAAATAATTTCCAAATATGGTTACTGGTGTAGATTTCCTTCATCTCCACTTCGGTGTCAACGTAGCAGTGATTAACAAAATTCACATAAGCAATTTTAACCTGCGCAAGTTTCAAATACAAAGGAAAGTTAATATTTTCTATTGTCACTTGGTAGACATCAATTATGAAAGATTAAATGAAATCTGCATTAGTTCCTATAGAAGATTATAGCAATGTTTTGTGTCTACCCAGAAGACATTCCCAGTTCCCTTCCTTTGCTAAAATATTCCACTGTCTGATCCAGGAGTAAACATATGGCTCCATTCCTCTGGGCCATGATTGGTGTGAGAATCAGTACTTTACTGAAACCAAGCCCATCACACCTAAGACACTAGGAGTCAAAGCACCCCCCATCCTCTCTGCCTGTCCTTTTCTCCCTCCTCCCTCTCTTCAATTCCTTTACTTTTCTAGCCTAGGTGTGTGGTACGCCCTTCCATCTAGGTTTACCTAAGTACACTCTACGCTGTTCACGCAATGATGATTTCACCTCATAATACATTTGTCAGAGCATATCACCAATTGTTAAGCAACTCTGACCATAGTAGATCCAGGATTCTAACTCATTCCTTAATTCATTCAAAATATTGAGTTTGGGCTCTGGCTTAGACAACATAACAGTGACTAGAAATCCAGCTGTTACCCTCATAGAGCTTATAATCTCTGGAAAAGGGTATGAGGGCTATAAATACTTGTTAACTAATAAAACTGAAATTTCAAACATCAAATCATAGACTCTCACAGACTACATCTAGGGAAGCCAGGAAAGTCTTTCCAAAGAAGTAAGGCTTGACTCAATGAAGAGGAGTTCTGTAGGTGAACCCAAGAGTTGAGAGTGGTATGGTCAGAGGGAACCAGACATGGAAGAGCCACAGCATGGTCAGGATCCCAAACAAAGACAGAGCCCCTGCTTTTCATCCCACACTGTACCTCTTCTCTTTGCCATCTTAGTTCAAACCAATCAAGGCAGCTACGGCTGGGCCAGTGTATCAACAACTCCACCAAATTTCACAAAAACATACTTTCAAATCTGCCACTACAAAAGACTATTTGGAAGTAAGGACGTGAAGCTCACCTGATACCTTTTTAAGTTATTATGATTTAAAATGCTTGACTTCATATAATTTTCAGTGTATCACACATTCATGAACTGTGCAATAATAAACCACAACAGTAGAAAAAGAAAGTATTGCAATGTACATTCCAGGAAGCCTCATTAATAGAATCCTATTGGCAGACAACCAGCTTCTACCGAGCCTTTTCTATATCGTCAGAGCCAAATTAGGGCACAGGGTAAAAGATGATGAGTGACTAAAGTAAAATTTGTGTGTGTATTTTCAAGAATGTCTGTATTCTAAGGGAACCAGCAGTTAACGTAATGGCTATGTCGCTGGATTCCCACGTAGTCGACTGCGGTTCGCGTCCCGGACCCGGTGGCTTAAAACTCACACCGGGCGCGTGTGCGAGCGTGCCCGGAATTCCGAGAGGAGAATGGAGGAGAAGGGATTGCGGCGTGACCATCCCCTCTGGGGGGTGATTTCTCGCTTTCTGTCTCTATGTCTCTCTCTGTCTGTCTGGCGAGCGCACGCGCCCTATAGCAAAAACCTCTCAAAAAAAAAAAAAGAAAAAAAGAATGTCTGTATTCTATAAAGCAAAATAAACCTGCAGAGCCTAATATGCAGCACCATCCTAAACTCTTCAATTGTGAATCATTTATGAAGCACCTGTTTATGCCTAAGAATATATTAGAGGTTACAAGTAAAATTTCAGTTTGATCACCCCACCATGTTAGAATGTAAGAGACTTATTAACTAGTGATAGCTTCTACCAAAAGAATGGTATAGCAGTAATGTGCTGCTCATAAGAAGTCAGACCCCCACATGGTGACTGTTCGAGTCCCAGGCCTGGACAGCATGAAGATAGGCCTGGCACGTACACAAATGCCCAGGTACTGATAAGTCAGAGGACTAGAGGGTAGAGACCACAGCATGAAGAGACCACAGCATGACCAGACTCTCTCTCTCTCTTTCTCACTTGGCATATGTACATAATATCATGAAAAACAATTTTTTTTGAGAGAGAGATTTTTGCTACCGAATGCATGCACTTGCTGGAGAAACAGAGACAGAGAGACAGAAGCAAGGGGTGATGGCCACGCAGCAATCCCTTCTCCTCCATTCTCCTCTCAGGTTTTGGGTACAGATGCACATGTACCCGGCGTGAGTTCTTTTAAGCTGCTGGATCTGGGCCTTAAACAGCAGTCAACTTACATGGGAGTTCAGCAACGCAATCCTTATGCCATCTTCTGATCCCAAAAGACAATATTTTTTTAAAGGTTTACCCTCCTTTATAACTTTTGTAAAACTAAAAAGTAACCCTTTCTATGCTCTTTTAAAATTTCCAAATTATAAAGCTAAATATATTTCCTTGACTTAATATATGATCTTGTTATAACTATCACTGTGCGAGACTTCTGGCACTTAGGGAAACTTTGCAAATTCCTAACAATTTCACAGCTGCTCGCTTTTGGCAGGCTCACCTCGGGGATGCAATCATCGTGGGTCACCACCCTCACTATGTCATCCAGGGGCAGAAGGGAATTACACTTGATTTCAGTGTAAAAATTTTTCCCCTCTGTGCATGCTGCCAGCAATTCCACCAGGGTGATATGGTAGGCTAAGGGGCCGCTCTCGTCCCCCCGGTCTCTCTCTGAACACATCATATGGAGAAGGATTGGAAATGATGCTCTGTCGTTGTAAAATATCAGCACATCTTCACCCCCATTTATCAGCTGAAATGATAAATAAAAGAGTCTAAGTAGCAGTCCAAATGTTCATCTTTATAGTTATTTCCAAAGACCCAACCTAGCAATATCTGGAAACATGTGTATCTCTTTGTAAACCACAGACAACACCAGAAAAACAGAACTATGCCCAGGCAAGATGGCAAAAAGATTACAGTCACAGCCCAATGATCAGTTATGAATGTTATCAAAACCAGTTGGGAGGATATGGGAGTGGCAGAACAAAAATTAAATGACACTGATAATAGTAAATTGTCCATCAGTGAGTCAGTCACACACTGAAATTAAACCTGTAAAAGAATAAAGTTCTTTTCCTCTACTTCAAATGGAAAACTCCACTGCCAGGGCATGGGAAATCCCTTAAATCTAATTTTACTAAAGAAGATTAAAATATCCCCACATAGTTCAATAGTGATTGAGCAAGTAAGCAAGAATATGAGCTAAAAGAAATCATAAAAGTCTATAAAACTCCATATGTTATGGGAAGGCATCAGTAGAAAAGAGTAAAAGCAAAGATGGGAGAAATAAAGAGAAAAAGAAGACTTCAAGAATGAAAAGAGATGGGGAAATGAATAAGTAGGAGCTTTCAGGATATGAATTTTCCTTTGTATTTGGTTTACATAATTTTAGAGGAAAATTCCAACAGTTGGCCACTTTATTGCTCAAACTCTAAATGTCTTATCATCAGTCTATTGTCAGCACCAATTTTCTAATCCCAATATGAATTGCAGTGAATAACAAAGGAGATAGAATTCCTTTCCCTATTTATTATATTTACATTGATAATATATTTAAATGGATAAGCCAATGAGTTGGCTGACTTTGAAAGTTTGGTTGAAAGAGAATGTACATGTGCCAAACACATGTATTACATATGAACATACTATTATATTACAAATACTTCATTACACATGAAAACACTTGCTCTGATAAGTGTCATAATACTGGCTTAAATATTTGCTACTTTCCCATTCTAATTCTTTCCTCTGCAACTGTAATACAAAATCAAATTATTTTCCACATTTCTAGGAAACAAAGAACTAGTGTGAATGTAAATACAGATATGAAAAAGGTAAACTTTTACAAGTTTTAAATGTTCCTTAAAATGTTTAACAACAATAATGTACATTAAAACCAATTCAAGACTTTGGGGCCAGGCAGTGGCCCAGCAGTGATGCAAATGGACCCATGTGGGGAAGGTCCACTTCTGGGGGGCTCCCTGAGTATGCTGGGTGCACACAGGTGTTTGTGATCCAGGCCTGCAAGGGCTGGGAGGGGATCACAGCATGGGAACCCTGTTGAGGGGTGCCTGTCTTTCCATCTCTCTCTATCTCATAGAAGAAATAAATTAATAAACTTAAAAAGAATTCACTGCTTTCAGCTGAATTATTTTTAAGGTTACTTCACGTCAGGAGGGATTCACTGAATCAATATAGGCCTTTCTCCCATTCCCAAATGTAAAGTATTTCATTATGAAAATGTTCCAAGCCAATATAATTAATCTCCTGCACAACTGTTCGATGGCCATGGGTGGCAGCTGCCTCCATTCACACAGACCACCAGAGAACCACTATGTCACAGAGCAGCAATTTACCCAAAAGGGCTCTTTGAGCTGCCAGTTCTCCAACATACCACACTTGGTTCCTTGAGGGTAACCCTCGTAACATAACCTTGCTCGGTGTCAAACACCAAAATGAGAAGGACTAAAGAAATGAAGTACTTCGTCCATTCGTTCAAGTTGTTCTATTTTTTACTCACTCCAGATATCAAGTTTTCACAAATTGTAATAATAAATTACTGATAAGCAGTTTTTATTACTTGGTTTTATTCACGTCCACGCCTTCTGCAAATAGTGGTGCTGTGTTCGATATCTCAGAAACAGCACCAAAGGCACTTAGCAAAGCAGGGTTCCACCCGTCTTTTTTATAGTATTAAAAACTTAAAAACAAAATATTTGGTCACTTTCATTTCAAATAATCTATAACATTTTATGCATTATTAAAAATACACAAATTCATTATGGATAAAAGAAAAAATGAGCTCTTAGAAAATCATAAAGCCAATTTATACTATAGTTGCTCCACTAGATAAAGGAAAATATACGTGTGCTTATGTTGTCATGATTAAACTAAGTAATTTTCCAAACCTATGTTGTTATGGTTTTGTTCCATTCCTAAATGAACAGGAATTACATATTTGAGCATATTGTTTATGCGAAGCCGATAAAATGCGAACCAACCACATACCTCTGTCATTACCATATCCTGGCATTTCTTCACGTATTTACCATCTGCTTTTATAATCGTCTGCAGAAACCTCAGGTACTCCACGTGGCGGCCGTGTGTCTCGATGCAGTGAACGAAATGCTGCACGACTCTTTCACTAATCTCATTGCACAGGTGGTAATTGTTCATGAAGATGTGCCGCATGGTCTCTGCTTCAAGGAGCTAAACACAGAGGAACATGTCCTTGTGATTCTGACAAGATCCATCTCCTATTCTATGTACTAAGACTAATTTCCACACCTGTGATTAGTTTTATATATAGTTTTTAAAGCCACAGCAAGTTGTCTGTGCAGGTCTTCTACAAAATGCAGTAAGACTATTACCATGAAAAGAAAATCGAGTTCATACAGAATTTGGAGAAAGCAACTTCCTATCGTAAAGTGGAACATGTTGGCAACAATATTATGAGATTAATGTAATTACCTATTATTCAAAGTTAGTTCTTCCCTAAATTCCCCTGAAACACATTGTAAACACCAGAGTGAATTCTACCTTTGAGTTTTCCATATTTATCTTATACATGGAATTATAGAGGTAGCTCTATGTTGAACCATACACTTTCCTGACATTAAACAATGTAGGTATAAGTAAAATTGCCATTTGCATGTAAATTTGGTTTAATTTTTCCAAGTTTATTTTAAAGTTTCCTTAATGGAAATAAGATACTTACTTTAGGGGAGAGAATACCTACAAAGAAAAAAATGAGGTGATAACAACAACAAAATTCTACTCAACAATGCTACTGAAACAAATTCAATGCACACTATATTCTAAATACTAGAAGTCACTAAAAAATACTTACACCAGGAGTTAAAAACAAATTAAGATGTTTATGAAGAAGAGCTTGATTCTGTGGATTTCCTCTGCAGAAATTCTGCAGGAATGTATGGGCTAGATTCATTACTTCATTCATCTTTTCATCATTCTGTAAGTTAAAGAGCAGCACAGAGAAACAAACCTATGAGACTGAAAATGTTATCCAAAATGACATTTTGGGGGCAGCAGGTGGTGCACTGGTCGGGAAGCTGGATTTCCACGTGGCTGACCGTGTTTCCCATACCTGGCAGCTGGAAAGTCATACCAGGTGTGTGTGCATGCATACCCAAAATACCAGGAAGAGAAGGGAGGAGAAGGGATTGTGGCATGGCCATGACCCCTGGGGGGTGATTTCTCACTTTCCTGCTCACTGTCTCTCTCTCTCTCCAGTGAACACATGTGCCCTATGACAAAAACGTTAAAAAAGTTCTTTCACTCGCTTACATTTTCTTTCTGCCTCACGGTTTCATACTCCCTTTTCTCTATGCCCTGTATGCCCCTGTATGTTTCCCAGTTTTCTCTGCTGTCCTCCTCGTCTGTTTCCTAGATGTTCCTTTTCCTCCCGTATTTGTTGTCACACCACTCTTCCAATGCTCCCTCTGTTTCACAGGCCATCTCTCTATCTCCCCAATCTTTCCAGCCGTCCACTACTCTCCCATCTCTGTACACAGATACCTCCTTCTCCCTGCCTTTTCACACCTCCTCTTTCATCACTTCCTCTCTCTCTGCCCTCCTCATTTCTCTATTTTCTCCATTCATTCCCTTCTCTGTCATACCCCGTAGTTCCTTCCATTTTTCTCCTTTCTTAAAATTATTTCCTTTTCATGTATTTCAGGCAAGTGCATGGGCCCTATAGCAAAAACTAAATAAAAAAAAAGAAAGAAAGAAAGAAAAAAGAAAACCAAACAAACTTTTTCCTTCCCTAGCATATCTATATATCTAGCTAGTTCCATTTCTTTTTTCCTTTGTCCCCCCGCCATCTTCTAAAGCTCTCTCTTTCTCCTATTTCTCCCTTCCTACCTCTATGTTCCTCCAACAAGTATGCCCTCTTTCTCCTCCTCTTACCCCTTCTTTCCTTTCTCCTCCCTTGTCCCTGCCTCCTTTGCTCCCACTCTGCCCACACCCTCTTCCTCCTCTGGGCTTCTTGTTCCAATCTTCCTTAACCCTGTAGATTTTTCTCACTACACATATCTCTCACCTTCTCTCACTTCTTTCCCCTCTCCTATATCTCTGGTCTCTTCTTTGCTATTTACCTCGTCTGTGTTTCCATCACTTTCTTCTTTTCCTCTTTGCTTTCTCCCCTCCTCTTTCCTCCTCCTCCTTTTTGTCCCTCTCTTAAGATTCAACTTACTTTTCTTACTGTCATTTCTCAAAGTCCTATAATATGTTACTACCATTGGTTTATGGGAATCCCAGCAAGAAATTTAAGTCTCAAAATTCAGAGAATATAAAGTTCTCTTCTTAAAGTGTTTTGTTGTTGTTGTTTCTTTGTTTTGTTTGTTTGTTTGTTTGTTTGTCAGTACCATTGAAATCACCCGAAATGTTTCTGTGTAGTTGATTACACCATTTGACATGTGGTCATTGTTTCACTGTCAAAATGGGTTCGTGTTTTGAGTGGTAGTTTATATTAAATGAATGTAATATTTACTTTGCTTCTAAATACCATTCTCCACCAAATGAAACCAAGATTCTTGAAGAAATGAGTGATTTTTCTTAGAACAGGAAAAATACAAGATGGGCCTAGAACAATTTAGTGTGTCAAAAAGCAAGGAAGTGCTCAAAGAATGACAAAGGCATGTTAGAGGAAAGATCATCTAGCTTGACAGAGCTCCATGGGCCAAATATAAGACAATCTGAGAATCAACATAATAATGATAGAAATAGGGGCCAGCAGGTGGCGCGGTGGTGGAGGGTGCTAGACTCGCACATGGCTGACCGCAGTTCAGGTCTTGGACTTGGCAACTTGCTTTCTCACTCTCTCTCTCTCTCTCCGATTCTCTCTGGTGAAATTAAAGCAAATAATAATTATAAATGAAGTTAAATAAAATAATTCAAAAAATGATAGAAATCTATTATAACCCTCCACACAAAATAAACACCCAGTAGAGCACAGTGATAAAAGTAAAAAAAAAAAAAAAAAAAGAAAGAACGGACTGAAAGTTTGAGTAAGAATGGTGTATGTGCTTGAATGGCATATGTGCTTAATTTCACAGAACCTTTCCACGAAAGACTTATTCATTACAAAGAGAAAATCAGTACTTTGCAGTGGCGAAGCCTGGCAGGCAGCACCTTAATTAGGAGATTGGAGCGAACCTCACCAGTACTGGGACAGATCAAATCCAGCACCAACAGCTAAGCAGTGAGAAGAGTTCGGCATCACTTCTGTACTCTTTTGCTGAAGGTGACAACTGAGTCTAACCATGCGAGGAAACACCAGGTAATCCAAACTAAGGGATATTCTTTAAAAGTACCAATGCTCTGAGACTTTCTGCTTGAGAAAACTTAAACAGATATGACCATGGAACAGCTGTGACCCTGAAGTGGATCCTTGGTTGGGACATAAGTAACAATGGGAGAAAGCTGAATGGAGTGTGGGGATTAGGTATCAGTAAAGTGTTATGCTTTTTTCCTGATTTGGAGGGTTGGATGGTTATGCAGAGTGTATCTATGTTTAAGATAATAAGCACTGAAGGGCTCAGCGTGATGGCGCCTCAGGTGTGTGACCTACTTTCTAACAGTTGAGGGAGAAAAAATTATTTGCAACTTTGTTATACAGTTGAAGTATTGAAATAAGAAGTAAAAAATAAATAAATAAACACAAAAACTAAGGACTAACCTTTTCATAGGGTATCTGCAGAAGATCCAACACCACCGAGTGAGCACCCATGTTTTTCAGTAATCGTTGATGTTGACTCCGACACTTTTTATTCTGCACACAGAGTTTACTTAGCCTAATCAAAATCTTTAAAGAGAAGAAGAAAAGCATTAAGTTTAATACAAGACAACATTAACTATAATATACAAGCAAAATTACTTTCCATGCAAATATAAACTTTCATAAAAATATTTTCTGTCTACTGACCTCTTTTACAATCCGGTAGTTATTGCTTTTGTTGCTGTCAATCTGAGGTTTCTTTGTTCCATCCTGCACTGGACTTAAAATGTTTGATTCCTAAAATAAACCCAAATGTGCATTCTTATGTCATTTGTAACTTTGTAATAAATTTACATATTTTGTGTTAAATAATAAATGCAATTTGTAATTATTTCATAATAATAAATTTATAATGCATCTTAAATATTTCTTTTGTACTTTTGTATTGCATAAAAAGTTTCTTGGCCTGAATACGCCATGCAAATTACAACTAACCCAGTAAGAACCAAACAATAAGATAAATGGCATGACTAATACTGAATGAATAAAATGAAACAAGAAAACTTATTACATATACTACTAGAGCATTTCATTATGATACGTATATTTTGTATATACATTGCATATATATCAAAAAGCTTTATATTGCCTAGATGAGAAATAATGGTAGAAATTACAGCATAAGAGGTACAATTTTATCACTAGGAATAAACTACAAAGGAAGAGTGAAGGAGCATATCACTCCTGAACACCTCTCAGAGAAGGGAAAAAAGAACAACTTAACCCAAGGACTCTCTGCCAGGTTACCATGACATCCTTAAGAGTCACGACTTGGGGCTAGCTAAGCATGTAGAAAACCATGAAAATAAAAAAGGGAAAATAAAACAAATTAAAAATGGTATTTCAAATTACCAAATTAATAAAGCTTATTAAGAAGATCTTAAACACCAAAAATAGTTAATTATAATAAGCATAATCTCTAGCACCACAATAAAAAGCAGTGTACATTTTTAAATATTGACTCTTAGAGTCGCCAAATGAAAATAAAATACCAACTACTAACAGCTCTATAGAACATGTATTAAGACTTAATATACACATAGACACACACACACACAGAGACTTCACACATGCCTAATACTAGACTATAGTGAATGAAGCTAAAAGCAATGGAAGATAAGACCTTCTCACAAGAAAAGGACTGTCTGTGTAAGAAAACAGGGAGAAATATGAAAAAGAAATATTTGAACTGAGCAGAATTCGCTGTTCAGAGAGAAAGAACATCTATAGATTTAGACAGCTTTAGGAAGGTCAAGTTTAAACCATGGTCTTGAAAGATGAAGCTATCTAGCTAAATATAAGGGGCACATGGATGACAGGGAGACGAGCCAGGTGAAAAATCACCTTAGTCAAAGAAAGGTACTTCAGCAAGAATGAGCAAAACAGTGTGCAGAGAATGGTAAGAACTGATGGTGCCTGTTACAAAAGACTGGGCAATTAGGTGGAGTGGAGTCTGATGAGCACCCCGATTTACAATGTGCACAATATTTCACTTGGGATAAACGTTAAGTTCAACTTGGGTTAAGAACAATCAAAAATCCTAATTATATTGACAGTATTATGCTCTCACAGTTAAAGGGAATCTTAGTCTACGCTCAGGAAAAAAGTATCAAAAATATATAAATAAGCTAAATGATGTCATTTCATTGGTCCCAAGCTGTTTGTCCTACCATGTTCTAGGACAAGTTGCAAAATTAATGCAAATCGAGAAAGAAAAAAAGATTTCCCTTGCTAGTCACAAGGCTGATGAAAGCGCTCAGGCTGCAGAGTGACTGGATCAGCTCTGACCCTTCACTACTCCTCAGACAGCTTTGTATTTCTCTTTCCTATTCTCCTGACAAATACCGTTCTGAGGCTCCCAAGCTGAACACTTCAGTGGGTGACCTTCTCTCCCATTTTGAAGAGTACATGGAAGTTCCTCTCTATGACACTTCCTCTTTCCCATTTGAATATTGCCAGCATCATCCACAAATCCACCTTCTTGCCTGTGTCTCAGTGAACAGATCTTTCTACGCCTCGATTCTGAAAATTCCACCTCCCCTGCCTCCTCCCCTTGCTTCAGCTGTGTTTCCTGTACACAAGCAGACTTCACTGATCTTTCGTTGTCTCTTTAAAGAATGTGATCAGGTTGAGGCTATCCAACGGCATGTGCTTATTTTAGGAATCTTTTAGTGATATTGCCCATCTTAAGAAGTAGTTTTGGCTCTCAGATGATAGCCCCCATTAAACTTCTCAAACAGAAAAGAAAAGAAAAAATTCTATACCATATAGACAAAAATTGCTTTTATGCCAATGACTCATAATTACCCAAACATTCTTCAGCATTTGCCTGTGTGGTTCACACTAAACATTTCTGTTAAGCCTCACTCGTAGCCTTTGTTTTATTGTGCCCTGCCACTTCTCAACATCACCTTTTACCTTTTTTCTTTTTTTTGGAGAGGTTTTCACTATAGGGTGCGTGCGCTCGCCAGACAGACAGAGAGAGACATAGAGACAGAAAGCGAGAAATCACCCCCCAGAGGGGATGGTCACGCCGCAATCCCTTCTCCTCCATTCTCCTCTCGGGATCCTGGGCACGCATGCACACACGCCCGGCGTGAGTTTTAAGTCACCAGGTCCGGGACACGAACCGCGGTCGACTACGTGAGAGTTCAGCGACATAGCCATTACGCTAACTGCTGGTTCCCACCTTTTACCTTTTTGACCACCTGTCTCTCTCTCACACAATAGAACCGAAATGGCAACATAAAAGACATGGACACCGAAAGCCTTCAAATCATTACTACAGATCCCAGGGCTGTGTCACCTGGGTGTCCTAAAGAAAACAGGAAGGAAATTAAAGCAGGCCAACCTCTACTCCAAGTAAATAAAGGGAACAAAGAATGTGAAGCGTTGTCTGCAACAACGTTAGGGGAAGCCTAAACAGTTACAGAAGAAAATGTTAAAATGCCTATGCAAGTGAAGCCATGTCCAAAGGAAAGGCGGTCCATGAGGCCAAGATAAATGGAAACTTTAAACAGAAAGAAACTGGGGGTCAGAGAATGAAAGAAATTGGATTTCCATGTGACAGCAAAAATAATCTATTAAAAAACTGGAAATAACAATTAAAGTTTCTTTTTCTGATAAAAAAAGGTAGAAGTTGAATTTTTTAAATATCATTTTTTCAGAAGAGAATAAATACTAAAGAGAACAAAATTCATAACACAAATTGAGATTAAGATATCTCAAGTCCAAAGAGTGACAAAATTCCCAAGGTAGAAAAGAGACTTCCTGATGTATATCACCTTAAAGAAAGCAGTTAAGTTTAGTTCTCTTTCCCACTCTACAAGATTGCAGGCGAGAAAGCTGTGAAGCAGGATACTAAGGAGAAGAAACCTGAAGCCAAGAAGGATGATGACAGTGGCCAGGTTAAAAAGGGTGATCCCAAGGCTCCAAGAAAGGGAAGCCCCATTACAGCCGAAACCCCGTCCTAGTCCGGGGCATTAGCAGGTACTCGCAGTCTGCCATGTATTCCAGGAAGGCCATGTACAAGAGGAAATACTCGGCCACTAAATTCAGGATTGGAAAGAAAAAGGGAAGGTTCTTGTGACTGTCACAAAACCAGTTGGTGGAGACAAGAACGGTGGTACCTAGGTGGTTGAACTGTGCAAAATGCCTAGGTATTATCCTACTAAAGATGTGCCTCGCAAGCTCTTGAGCCAGGGCAAAAACCTTCAGTCAGCATGTGAGAAAGCTGCGAGCTAGCATCACTCCTGGGACCATTCTGATCATCCTCACTGGACGCCACAGTGGCAAGAGAGTGGTTTTCCTGAAGCAGCTGAGCAGTGGCTTGCTACTTGTATCTGGACCGCTAGTTCTCAATCGAGTTCCACTGCGTAGAACACACCAGAAATTCGTCATTGCCACCTCCACGAAAATTGATATTAGCAAAGTAAAAATCCCAAAGCACCTTACCGATGCTTACTTCAAGAAAAAGAAACTGCGGGGGACTAGTAGTTAGCGTAATGGCTGTGTCGCTGGACTCCCATGTAGTCGGCCGCGGTTCGCATCCCGGTGGCTTAAAACTCATGCCGGGCACGTGTGCGTGCGTGCCCAAGATCCTGAGAGGAGAAGGGATTGCAGCATGGCCATCCCCCCTGGGGGGTGATTTTCTCGCTTTCTGTCTGTCTGTCTGTCTCTTTCTTTCTCGCTTTCTCTCTCTGTCT
Organism: Tupaia belangeri chinensis; assembly: GCF_000334495.1. Taxonomy (NCBI): domain Eukaryota; kingdom Metazoa; phylum Chordata; class Mammalia; order Scandentia; family Tupaiidae; genus Tupaia; species Tupaia belangeri. The sequence continues at coordinate 4,501,943 of NW_006159458.1, read as the reverse complement.
CTCTCTGTCTTTCTGGTGATTGCACGTGCACTATAGCAAAAACCTCTCTAAAAAAAGAAACTGTAGAAGCCCAGATACCAGGAAGGTGAGATCTTAAACACACAGAAGGAGAAATATGAGATTTCAGAGCAGCGCAAGATTGATCAGGAAGCTGTAGACTCGCAAAGTTTACCAAAAATCAAAGCTATTCCTCAGCTCCAGGGCTACCTGCAATCCGCGTTTGCCCTTACAAATGGAGTTTATCCTCACAAATTGATATTCTAAATTTTTTGCCAAGAACCTAATTAAATAACTGATCATATATGAAAGAAAGGAGTTAAAAATGCAGTAAAGCTTTTGCAAATATATTTAATCCTGCTTTCCAAACAACTTCATAAAGAAAAAAACAATTGCCTTGCTTTTAAAAAATGATCTTGAGCAAAATGTACTACATTACAAAAAGTTATGCTCTTTAGTTCAACCCAGAGGTTACAGACAATACTAAACTTCGTAAGTATGGGAATTATGAAGAATAATGATTTTAATTTAAAATTGCCAGCAGTCAACAAAAGGAGGCAACACTGGAGAATTCCCTGAACAACCCCTTTTAATTACAGAAAATAATTCAATGTAATTAAACTGAACAACGGTATTAACCCATAGAACATCTGGATGATTCCAAAGCAGTGATCAGGGAATTTGAGAAATATGTAAACTTAAAACTATGGAACTACAGTTAGGTTTTGTTTTCCTATTTGGATGCCAAAATGTTCTAAGTAAAGGTGCAAAAGTTTTCCTCCAGAAAAAGTAGAAATTGACAAGCTATTTGTTCATATCCTACATAACTTCAGTTGCAGGTCAGCAGCCAAATTTATCAAGCCCTAAATTTATTCTAGCAACAAAATACCAGGAAAAGTGTGAACTGTAGAAGTGTGATTTATACAGAGACCTAGAGCTCAGTAGGCCCAGGGAAAAAAAAAAAAAAGTGTTGCATTAAGAACAGTGTCATGCTTACAACATATATCAAAATCTACCATTTGACCAAAGTGATGAAGAACAGATACGAGGCTCCAAAGGTACTTGCACTTTATTGTAATGTGTCCTATCATCTGGAAAACTTCAATTTCTAACATTCTAATGGAATATGGGAAATAATGAAGTGATTTTATGATAGGAGCTATATTTTTAGTGGCATAGTATATACTGTAACATAACGCAGTGGACTCAAAACAAGAAAGCAAGAGGAGGTTAGAAATAGAATAGGCAGTAGGGTTCTAGGTGGAGATGTAAATAGTGAATTCTTGTTCTAACTACAGTTTCCCTCCATTTTTTTTTTTTTTTTTTACTGCATGAAGCAATGGTCCAGTTTTATATCAATAGCCAAAGTGATACAAGGAATTACTGGACAGACTACATGGTAAACTAAATATTGGCACCAATTAATAGGGATCCAGCTTCTTAATTTAAGCAAGGGTAATAATACTTTTAAAAATAGAACTTTCCAAATCTACAATGCAGAGCTGCCTGCATCTGCAGCTGTGTGATTAAAATAGCTCAGTGCATGTCTTCTATTTATCCCTATCCCTCTAAGCCTAAGGAGGTCCTTCCTTAGCAAAATTGTCAAGTCAGCTAAACTGGAACGCTTTCTGCTCACCATCTGTATCCATAGCATTCACTTCCTGTAACCATTCTTCAACTCAATCCGTGACACCATTTACCCACCACTGTCCTCCTCCACTTCAGGTGTGAAATGACTTTTTTCCCCTCTTCATCATCTCCCTCCAAAATATGAAAAAAGTATATATAATAAACAGCCTTTCATATGTGACTGGTCAATTCGATTATAAGTTAACTGAAACTCTTCTAAACTTTCTCTGTATCTTAAAACGAATGCAATATTGGTGTTTTCTGACTCATTTGATGTCGTTTTAGTTAGTATTTGATGATGTTTAATATAATGTCCTAGATAACCCTCCAAATCTCCTTTACTTTCTATCGCTGATAAATGAGGTAACAAAATGTGTGTGCCCCTAGACTGTATCATCTTTGCCCAGTGAGACAATATTAGAAAGAAAGTGAGACAGTATGAGAATGCACTGTTGACAGGTATGTTCAACGTAAACTGATACCTGTCATCATGAGAATGCAACTGGAATGCACTACTACACAGACACACATCCTGGAAATTTCCTGATGCACTTAAGGGATGACTAAAAACTCACCAAAGTAGCAAGAATGAGCAATACTTAGTCAAGAATGGCATGTAATAATAAAGCACATTAGAAGAAGCAAAAACAATCATATAACAGAGACCTGCAAGGCTACCTCTGTTACCTAATACACTATGTGAGGAAAGCGTCCCTGGCCCAGTTGTATCCCAGCACATCCAGATAAGGGCTGAAGAAGGTGGCTGTATGCACAGAATGCGTGATAGGGAAATTGTTTCTCTATAGGGCTCCCACACTCACCAGAGAGACAGAGAGAAAGCAAGAAATCAGCCCCCCAGGGGGGATGGCCACAACAATCCCTTCTCTTCCATTCTCCTCTTGGGGTTTTGGGCATGTATATACATGCACTTGGTGTGAGTTTTGAGCCACTGGGTCCAGGACTTGCTCCATGGTCAGCCAAGTGCGAGTCTAGTGCTTTAACCACTATGCTACTTGCTGGCCCCTGGGAGAGTGTTTTAAACTTACTTTTTACCAAACTATCTTTACAGATATGTTAATACTTGATATAATGACAAACGCATGTTCTGATTTGAATGAAGCACCTCTTGTAAGCCACTTAATAAGGTAAGTAATAGAATCTTCACTAACAACCATGTTGAGTCAAGGACAAATGGGAAAGTTTTTTAAAAAATGAAGATGGTAACTGTTCTTTATAACATGAAGGGAAATACCAACTTTATGCTAAAACAGTATTAACTGAAATGTAGGCTAGGAGGAGGAAGAAGAAAGAGTTTTATGGAAGAAGCAATTCAAGAACAAATTCGGGAAGTATACACATTACATTTAAGAACTTGCATTACAACCGAATAGAATGAGGATGTGCAAAACAGCCATTAGGGTAAAAACAAAAATTACTTTCCAGATGTACAGCATGAGATGGGGCTTATCAATTGATACCCATCTGTAGCACCATCGGTGGCATTAGCTCAGACTAAGGACAGGAGCATGTACTGTGATATAAACTTGTAAATGAATTACACGATGAGATCTGGAGCAAAAATACAAACTGGAAACAAACAAACAAACAAACAAACAAAAACGGAGTCCATAAGAGGAAAATTCAGGAAAGCACTTCCTAATTAATCAAAAAAGTTTTTCATGAAATTACCGCAGTATCCCTCATACGATGAGTCTCATAGCCAGATTCTGTTGAAGACACTTGACCTTTCTGAACGAGGCCACAGTGTTAGACGTTCCACAGATACTTTGGTCCGAAGTGAGTTCATTATTACAAGTTTTGCTGAAGAAACAGTTTATGTAGAACTATTTCCGCACCATGCAGAACCAAGTACTAATACTTGGGACAGCACAATTTCTTTTCTTTTTCTTTCTTTTTTCTATTAATTTATTCATGCCTCCTTGCTTTGATTGCTTCATTTGAAAAAAAAAAGATCAGAAGTAGTAGACAAAGAATGAAATACCAGTTTTGCTTTTAAGAAGAAATAAGATGTTGTGGGAACAGAAAAATCATTAAACAAGGAAGGTATGCCTAGAGATAAATAGATAAAAAAAATGGAGGGAAAGAAAAAAGTGAAAAGGAAAGGAATTACTTTCTAAATAATTAGCCATAAAATTAGTATGTAATACTTCACAGAAATCTGAAAACTAAATTTCAAACATCTATAAAAAACATTAACACTAAGAAAGAATAAAAATACTCCACAATGATATTAGCTCATTCCTAGCAAACTGCAAACAATCGAGAAATCTTCTAATAGGACTTATAAATAGCTCTGTGCAAAAAGACCATAGAGACAGTGAGGATAAACATCTGTCATGTCAGGTGGGCTATCAGGTTGCCACACATCATGCGACAAAGCCAGGGTGATGCCAGAGCATCACTGAGCTGAGTAAGTGAAAGACCTTGTTGGCAAAGGAGAAATTACAAGCCAACCATGAGCAAGAGAAGAGCAAGTATGTGCCCCCCCTACATCCTCCCACCACCCCACAGAGAACTGCTGGTGCCCTGCTGAATACCAGGATGGGTCTAGACTTCCAAGGAACCACTCCCTCATCCACACAGTAACTTCATAAAGGGCTAGTTTGAGAGGAACCATCTCAACGAAGATATACAAATGATGTCTGTTGTTCCAAACGGCACTGTTTCAAGAAATCATTTAAGAACATTAGCTCTGAGGCCCACAGAAATCGCATCGCCCCTGCCGGGAGTGTAGAGGCCACAGGTCCCATGAGAAGCCAAGTCATTGTAAGCCCTTAGGGAGAGAGTGTGCCACCTCCTGCACACACAGCCCCAGTAAGCTTGCTGTCCAGACAACCCAGAGTCAGCCCCAGAGACATGTTTCAGTCACCTGTGCTCCTTACATCACACCTCTATTAAAAGCACAAAAAAAGTATGCAGTAAACACAAGAAGAGATGAATCTAGAATGAAGAGGTATGAAAAAGAAGCAGGTGGTAGTGACTATATACAGTGCTGAAAGTCACATGGCGACCACGGTTCAGATCAGGAGTCAATCTGAAACACACAGAGTGGATACTCACACCCAAACCCTGATTACCTGGAGGGCTGGGAAGGGGATCTCAATGTGATGAGACCCTCTTGAGGGTGCCTGTCTCTGCCTCTCTCCCTCTCCTTCCCATCCTCTCTTTTTCTTCCATTCTCTCTCATACATTCATTTTTTTCTCATGAAATAAATAAACTTTAAAAGAAAAAAAGAAAATGAAAATATAGACCTAGAAAGTAAAAAACTAGATAAAAGATTTAAACATCAGTCCTTGGATCTGCAAGAACATAATAATTAAAAACAAAGAAGAAGAAGATGATGAAGACGAAGCTGGCGGAACCAGCTGATGGCATACTGCTTACGTCGCTAGGCTCCCATGTAGTTGACTGTGATTCAAGTCCCAGATTCAGAGGCTTGAAACTCACAACAGGTGCAGGTGTGTGCACGCCCAAAATCTTGAGAGGGTGATGGAGGAGAAGAGATTGCAGCATGGCCATCCCACCTGGGGGTGATTTCTTACTTTCTGTCTCTCTGTCTCTCTCTCTGTTTCGTTAGCAAGTGTACATGCTCTGTAGCAAAAATATCTCCAAAAAAGAAGCTGGCAACCACATATAGGCGGGTAGATAGATATAGAGATAAATATAGATATACATACAAATACAGAAGCAAAATCACTATAGGAAAAAATTAATCACCACCAAAATAACTAAGACGAGTAGGAACTTCTCTTGGAAGCACTGTAATACCCATGTGGCCTGCTTTTCAAGCATAAATAAAGAGGTGAATGAACATAAAGGGCAGTCCCGACTTAGCCCATGGTTTCCTGAGTTAATATTTCCTTCCTATATTTAGAAGTCAACGTGTATTTGAATACGATGGATTAGTAACTGCTCCTAATGCTACTTATATTGTCAACTGGTCGTATTCTAGTCTTTCAGCTTTCAGAAGTGATGGTACAGTCTTTTAGTGACCTAGAAGATATATTTTTAAAATTTTTTAAAGAATTATTTCATCTAATTTGATTTATTATTATTCTTTCATTTGACTGGGGTAGGGGTAGGGAGGAGAGAAAGCAAGCTGTCAGGTCCAGGACTCAAACTGCTGTTTGTTATGTGGGAGTTCAATGCCTTAACCACCATGCCATCTGCTGGTCCCATAGAAAAGTTTAATATAGGGAAGCACTATAATGTATGATAGATAATAAGGCTCCTGGCTAGGCATGCAAGGGCTTATCAGATGACTAAATCCACTATACTCTCCTCCTTATTTATAAGAGATCAGCTACAGAGGTGGGATAATTTTGGATCATTTGCTGAGACGTGTTAGTGTTAGTAGACAAGTTCACACTTATTGCCCACAGAGTACACAGAATTTACCAGCAGGAAACCAACAAATAAATACTTTTCTGTTATTACAGACATTTTTGATTCCCCAAATGAAGACACATTAATGTTATCTGGTCTTCTGATATCTAAGCCGGCACAAAGTTAACCATTATGAGCCGTTTTAAGACAATGCCAATCATCCTGTGTTTAGAGCCTTTGTCAGATTTACCAAACAACAAAGGATTATTATTTGTATTGGCCTGTGAGAGTGCACGCCGCCTGCTACTGGCTGTTTCCATTGATATTGTGATATATTTCATCCTGTTTACAATACACTGCCACTACCCTTGGCTTCTGGGTCACTGCATAATGCACATTATTTGGCTGTGTATAAATTAGTAACTCTGTAGTTTCTCACTTTTATCCCTCCTATCAATTGATTATATAAATGTACCATTCTCCTGGCTTCTCAATGCACCTACTTATGTGTACTTCTACTGCAACCTCCCTCGTTCAAGCTTGCATAACCTCACACCTGATTTTGTGTAAAAGGTCTTAATTGGCTCCCTTCCTGAGCCTCTTGTTCTGAACCATTCTGGATTCTTCCAGACCAAATTCTCCAAGATTGTGTGCTCACCTCCCTTCCTACCAATCTCCAAGATCGTGTGCTCACCTCCCTTCCTACCAATCTCCGCAGGTTCCCAGTTTCCAGCCATTTAAAGTACAAATCATTTACTCTTTTGGAATTTTGCTTCTCTTGTTACCATTCTTAAATCCATTCTCTAACTACCAACCGACCCTTCACAACAGGGCACCTGGAATGAAGCCTTCTCCACTCATCAGACCCAGAGTGACCGCTCCTTGCTCAGTTCCACATAGGCCGTGCTTTACCCCCTGGCCTGTCATGTGGTTTCATGGTATTTGTTCTGTGTGTTCACTCTTTGAAGGCAAGAGCTGTGTCTGAATTTAGGATCAGAATATATCATTTGACTCTACATAATCAAATCTTTTTCAATGTTTATTTCATTGTATTTGCTATTATTACTGTTTTCTAATTTGACCAGAGAGACAGAGGGAGAGAGAAAGGGAAAGTGAGAAAGCAAGCCCCCCAGTCCAGAACTCAAACCATGGTTGGCCGGCCATGTGGGAGTCCAAGGCCTTAAACACCACACCAACTGCTGGCCCCTATATATAAAATCTTAATAAAAGAAATGAGGAATTCAGGTGTATGCAAGTGTGTGAGTGGATAGTAAAGAACTGAAATCACACTTAAATAGAATGCTTGAAAGGAGGATTTTGCTCTGAAGAAATGTGATCGATAATCAAGGATAGGAGGCTCCACTACAGTCCACACTGCCTCAAACCTAGCATCAGTGAACAGACATTATAGGATACGTGTACAGGCTCAAAATAAAGAACAATTGTTCATTATATATTTTTAAGGTTTTTGCCATAAGGCACATGCGCTTGCCAGAGAGAGAGACAGTGAGAGGGAAAGTGATAAATCCCCCTCCCCCTACCACGGTGATTCTTCTCCTGGAACTCTGGGCATACAGGCACACACACACACACACACACACACACACACACACACACATGCCTGGTGTAATTTCAACCCGCTGGGTCTGCAACTCAAACCACAGTTGGCCATATGGGAGTCCAGCACCATAACCACTATACTACCTGCTGGCCCAGAACAACTGTCTATTATTAAGAACTGTTCAATAGAATATGACAAACTGGAGTGCAGAGAAATCCCTCCTGTACCACATCCAAAAATGATAGTAAAATATTTAAAATAGCTTTTTTTAGAAGAGAGCCAGAAACCATGAAATACATTTAAAAATTTCAGAGCAATAATCAAGGACTAGATTCACTGTTGGTCCTGAGGATTTCAGTTCATACCCAATAACCTGGGTTTGGAGTTTAATATCACACACATATGCATGCGTGCACACACACACACACCAAAACGATAAAGTTGGATCCAGGCAAGAAGGAAAGTCTGATTAGAGAGCCTCGCATGGATCCCGGAATGCCTACAGAGAACCTGCAGTGACAACACAGGGAACGGTGTGGCCCACAGAGAGCAAAGGTGTCTGTCTTGGCCTTGGCTCTAGGTAAAGCCAAAACCCCGGAGGAATCGCTTTTGAAGTTCCTGTATGCAATGACAAGCCCACTTTCACATAAGACTAGAAATAAATAATAAAAAGATCCTGAAAATTTCAAACCACAAATTGTATTTATTAAGGCTACAGAATACAGTACCCCAAAGTGCCTCGCAGAAGCAAATGAGATTGTCTCTAGATTAACTGCAGACCTTAGAGGAATTCCACACAGAAAGTTCTGAAGGATGTGAGTTCACAGCAACAAGGACAGCAGCAAAAACACTAAACACCAACACAAATGCATCCCAACGATTTCCACAAGAATAGTTAACCTAAAGTGGCAAAACATCCTTCTATGACAAAACTACTAGATCCTAGATATAAACCATTTTAAGGCTCACCAAAATAATAAAAAAATAAAATTAAAAAAAAAAAGGATGACTCCAAGAGACCCCACTCCTTATCTCTAAAAGGGAGAAAAGAGATAAAAGAGCACCTAGCTTCCAGCCACAGGATAAGTTTCCTTGAAGGCAAATTGCCAATAATACCTCTGCAATTCAGAGACTAAGCTATGAGCAAACGCCAAGCTTGGGATGCTAAACCTAAAGCTCCAGAAGGGAGATGATCCAGAAGACAGCTGCAGGGTCTCAGGCTAGCAGTGCCCCCTGGCAACAGGATAAAGCAATCGCAAGTGCTCTCAGGAGGAGAACATTCCCTATTTCAACCACCAGGACTGAGGCAAATGTTTATAGCAGCTTTGCTGGCAACTCCAAAAATTGGAAGCTATGGAGATGTCCTTTAATAGGAGAATGGATAAACGAACTAGTACGATCATACAATCAGCTATTATTCGGCGATAAAAAGAAATGAACTGTCAAGCTTCAAGAGGACATGATAGAAATTTAAATGCGTATTGCTAAAGTGGAAGAACCTTAGAGGAATTCCACACAGAAAGTTCTGAAGGATGTGAGTTCACAGCAACAAGGACAGCAGCAAAAACACTAAACACCAACACAAATGCATCCCAACGATTTCCACAAGAATAGTTAACCTAAAGTGGCAAAACATCCTTCTATGACAAAACTACTAGATCCTAGATATAAACCATTTTAAGGCTCACCAAAATAATAAAAAAATAAAATTAAAAAAAAAAAGGATGACTCCAAGAGACCCCACTCCTTATCTCTAAAAGGGAGAAAAGAGATAAAAGAGCACCTAGCTTCCAGCCACAGGATAAGTTTCCTTGAAGGCAAATTGCCAATAATACCTCTGCAATTCAGAGACTAAGCTATGAGCAAACGCCAAGCTTGGGATGCTAAACCTAAAGCTCCAGAAGGGAGATGATCCAGAAGACAGCTGCAGGGTCTCAGGCTAGCAGTGCCCCCTGGCAACAGGATAAAGCAATCGCAAGTGCTCTCAGGAGGAGAACATTCCCTATTTCAACCACCAGGACTGAGGCAAATGTTTATAGCAGCTTTGCTGGCAACTCCAAAAATTGGAAGCTATGGAGATGTCCTTTAATAGGAGAATGGATAAACGAACTAGTACGATCATACAATCAGCTATTATTCGGCGATAAAAAGAAATGAACTGTCAAGCTTCAAGAGGACATGATAGAAATTTAAATGCGTATTGCTAAAGTGGAAGAAGCCAACGTGGGAAAGCCACATACTGTATGATTTAACTATATGACATTACGGGAAAGAAGAATATAGAGGCAGTGGCTGGCAGGGGCCCTGGGGCTCAGGGCGAGAGAGATGAATAGGTGAAGCACATGGGATTACTGATAGCCCATACAAGAAACTACCCTGTAATGATGCTGTAAAAGTGGATACACAACATGGTGTCTTTGTCAAAACCCATAAAACGATACAACAAAAAAAGTCAACCCTAATAAACTGTGAACTGGAACTAATAACAGTGTATCAATATTGGCTCATCAATTATAACAAAGATGCCTACTACACTAATCCTAGATAACAGAGGGAAAGAGAAGGGAAAAAAAGGAATACATAGGGCCTGTCTGTACTTCCTGCATAATTTTTCTCTAAATCTAATAATGCTCTAAAGATGAAGTATATTCAAAAACAAACATGAGCTCATAACCAAACATGACCAAAACTGTAACAAAAGGAGCAATATGAGTAAGAACTGTAAGAAACTCCCAAGTACTTCAGATACTGGAAGTATTTCTTACAGACTATAAAACAGCCAAATGCAATCACACACACACACACACACACACACACACACATCAACTTTCAGCTATAAAAAGGACAATGGCTGAAGTTAGAAAAACAACTGGTGAGACTAACAGATGGCATAATAGTTATGTACTGGACTCCCGTGTAGTCAATGGTGATTTGAGTCCTGGACCCGGAGACTTAAAACTCACACCAAGCATGTGTAAGTGTGTGCCCAAAATCCTGAAAGGAGACTGAAAGAGAAGGGACTGAAGCGTGGCCATTCCCCCTGGGGAGTGATTTCTCGCTTTGTGTGTCTCTCCAGCAAACACATGTACCTTATAGCAAAAATCTCTGTCTTAATCAATCACATAAAACTGGTAGGTCAACCAACAGCATGATGGTTAAGGAGGCTGAATCTCACATGGCTAATGGTGTGATTTGAGTCCCAGACCCAGCAGTTTGAGAAACACACAGGGCGTGTGTGCGTGCATGCCCAAAATTCCAAGTGGAGAATGGAGAAGGAATTGTAGTGTGGCCGTCTCCCTGGGGAGGTGCTTTATCACTTCATCTCTCTCTGTTTCTGTTGAGTGCATGCATCCAATAGCAAATTAAGAAAATGAAATAAAACAAAACAGAAAAAACAAAAGCAACTGGTAGAGGAATTTACAGAAGACATACCTGAAGGGAAAGTCAGATAAGTCTAAAGAAATTATTCAACATACAGCACAAAGTCATAGGCATGGAAGATACAGAAAGGAAACTAAGAGATAGACACTACATAGCAATATAGTAGTAATACATATGCTAACGAGCTCTAACATACAAATAAATGGAGTTTCAAAGTTGCTCAAAGCTATTGTACACAAACACTAAGTGGCAAATTCTGGGGTGTCTGATTCCAAAGTCTGCTAATCACCTACGCATTGTTTTCTCTAAACTGCGTAATTATTAACACTAACTGACATTCAGCCTGCACTTCCATCTCTTGAGGTTCACATGTATCAAAAAGCTGGTTTCCTAAATGCCCTGAGGCTAAAGTTCTAAATTTAATTCAGCTTCTGCTAAGGAGATGACTAGCGTGGAAATTGGAAGCCAGAAGGAAGTAAAGGGCATCTTCCTAGAACTGCGAGGGCCAAAAGAAAATCTCAATAGAGATGCGTGTTTCTGGCAAACTTGGTATTGCACCATCTTGCCATGTGCTTTTAAAGTGCGAATCTAGGGACCAGCAGTTAGCGTATGGCTATGTCGCGGAACTCCCATGTAGTCAACTACGGTTTGAGTCCTGGACCTGGTGGCTTAAAACTCACACCAGGCACATGTGCGTGCGTGCCCAAGATGCCGAGAGGAGAATGGAGGAGAAGGGATTGCGGCGTGGCCATCCCCCATGGGGGGTGATTTCTTACTTACTGTCTCTCTGTCTCTCTCTGTCTTTTGGGCGAGCGCATGCGCCCTACAGCAAAAACCTCTCCAAAAGAAAAATAAAAAGAAATAAAGTGCGACTATATGGTGGTGGCAACAGCCAGAGCAGCCTCTTGACCCCAGGTCACTGATGTAATTGTTTGACCTTAAAGTCAACAGCGCAGTGACACTTTCCAAATTACACTCCTTGAGACTTTCCAAAAGTTTAATTCCTTGTATTAAATCACTTCCTCCTTGAAATACCTAAAATTATTAACATTTTTGAACTGATAAATCACGAATTCAACAAATGTATAAATGAATATCAGCTTCATTGACCTTATAGTCATTGGCAACCTCTAGAAAAATTGTTATGTAACCCACATGCAGTACAATTTTATCTTTAGGATGTCTTCTGTTAATCTTGTTTCGTACATAAATACAGATGGCTTACTAAACTTCCAGAAGGACCCCTCTATGATAGAGGCTCTTTCTTCTACTTTCTCTCTGTGAGAGGAAATTTTTTTTTTTGAGAGGTTTTTGCTATAGGGCGCATGCGCTCGGCAGACAGACAGAGAGAGACAGAGAGACAGAAAGCGAGAAATCACCCCCCAGAGGGGATGGCCACGCCGCAATCCCTTCTCCTCCATTCTCCTCTTGGGATCTTGGGCACACACACACACGCGCCCGGCGTGAGTTTAAGCCACCAGGTAGGAGACTCAAACCGTGGTCGACTACATGAGAGTCCAGCGACTTAGCCATTACGCTAACTGCTGGTCCCATGTGAGAGGAAATTTTAACTGTAGTCTTCATGGAACATCTCACCTGTACTCGAAGAGTTTTGTTTGTTTGTTTTGTTTTGTTTTTTATCTTTTGCAAGCTTTACTTTTAAGTTTTTGCCATAGGGTGCATACTCTCACTGGAAAAAGAGAGAGCGAAAGTGAGAAATCGCCCCCCAAGGGGGGATGGCCATGCCACAGTTCCTTCTCCTCTTGGGATTTTAGGCATGCATACATATGTGCCTGATGTGATTTGCAGGTCCCTGGTTGAGGACTTGAACCACGGTCGGTTATGTGGGAATCCAGCCACTTAACCACCACGCCACCAGCTGACCCATTTTTGCATTTTTATAAAGATATAATGCATTTTCCTAAGGTTTAAGGCCATACTAGTTTTTTTAAAATGAATTGGGGGGGGGGGACAGTAGGTGGTGTAGTCCTGAGGTAAGCACAGTACAAAATATTTCATAGCCCACCAGTGCAACTTCCCCTTAAAACTTTTCACCACTTTGATTGGCCTAATTATCTCCTGCTCTATCATCACTCTTCATTCCTAAATATTTTGGGTACTCAAAACAAAAAGTTGGAGAGGTTAAATTCATCTAAATATTGAGTCGTTGGAAAAGGCGTGATGCATTTTTGCACAGAAAATACGTCATGACTGTTCTGATGACCCAATAGTTTATATCCCTCAGATTAAACAACAACTAAATAAGACACTAGTAAGGTATTTAAGAAACATTATGTGCTATCTCTTATGATGTTGGTACTGCTTTTATCTAAGCATTACCATTAAAACACTGCTTTTTTTTTTTTAAAAAAAGTGATCATATGGATTTAGTGAAATGTGAGAACAACACTAAAAACTAAAATCAATACAACAGAAATCTCAAAACCCCCTCTTAAACGTAATTCTTCTGATCAAACACAGACTTTTAGTATTTCTTTGTTGGTAATAAAGCATATTGTCCTTCTATTTAGATTTTTTTAATATATTATATAAAGATATACCATGATAAAAGGGATGATTTACAGTTTGGCAAATATCCATAGTGAAAAGTAACAACAAAAATTCACTTCTCAGGGCGAGGCAGCTGGATCCCACATACCTGACTGCATGGTCCAGTCCCAGACCCAGAGGCGTGAAAATGAGGCCAGGTGTGTGTGTGTGTGTGTGTGTGCCCAAAATCTCAAGAGGAGAATGAAGGAAAAGGGACTGTGATGTGGCCATCTCCCCAGGAGGTGACTTCTCACTTTCCCTCTCTCTCTGTATCTCTCTCTGGTGAGCACACACACTATCTATCTATCTATCCATTTCTCAACACAATTGCTGTGGCACCGCGGTAACACAAATGCCTTGCAAGACTGGAACTCACATGGTAACCACGGGTTCTGATTCCCTGGGATGTCCTGAAAACATGCTGGACAGACACACAGCTCCTAAGGAGCTAAAGTACCCCTTTCCATAAGTTTCAGCTTATGGTTCATCCCTTTCTTCTGCTTTCCACTCTCTCGTAATGTCCTGATTCTTGGATTAGGGGATTAATGGTAAAAGGAGGAAGAGTAAAAAACTAGACAAATGAAGTTAGAAATGGCAGCAAATGACAAAAACCAAAGTGTAGGTTGATGGAGTTAACTGATGTGGTAGGTAATGTTGATGTACTATTGCTCAGAACAGATTTTTTCCCTGTGAACAACTCCGATTGTACAGTACACTGCCACATATTTGACTCAAAAGATACTGTTTGGATTCTTTCAAAATAGATCTTGAAAACTAACCTCAATTGGCTCTTCACCACCTTTTACTTGATTTTCACTCATTTCTCCATTCTCATAGCTGCTGCTCTTCTCAACCCATAACTCGGATTTTTCTACTGTCAGTCGAAGCTGGTCTAGATCAGCCTTGATCTGCTTGTAGTTATCTACATCTTGATTAGACACCAGTAACTGCACCTGAAAACAGAAGAATTCCAACCCTCAATATATCATGTAACATCCCTTGTTCCTATGTCCTTTATGTTTAACATCCCAAATCTTTAAAAACGTATTCATCTCTTTGTTAAAACTTAATATTTCTAGAACATTTGTCAATATTTTATACGTATTTTGGTCATGAAAACTTACCTGGAACTATCTGTGAACTCTAACCAATACATAATTCATGCCGGGCGCATGTGCATGCATGCCCAAGATCCTGAGAGGAGAGTGGAGGAGAAGGGATTGCAGCATGGTCATCCCCCTTGGGGGGTGATTCCTTGCTTTCTGTCTCTCTGCTTCTCTATCTCTCTCCAGCAAGTGCATACGCCCTATAGAAAAAAAAAATCTCTCTTAAAAAAAAAATCTTATGCTGGGCGCATGTGTCTCCACACCCAAAATCTCAAGAGAGTAAAGCAGACAGGATTGTGGCATGGTCATTCAACTTGGGGGACGATTTCTCATTCACTCTCTCTGTCTCTCTCTGGGGAACACGAGCACCCTATAGCAAAAACCACAAAAAAAAAATAAAAATTAAGTAAGTCCTAACTAAACTGTTCAAAGTGTTAAAGAGTAATTTGAGATAAAAGGTACCCTAATTTGACTACTGAAGTTAATTTTCTGAGGCTCATCTTACCTGTTTGAGAAGAAAAACATAAATGTAATGGAAGAAAATACTGAAAAATACCATCTAAACTTTATGAAGACACATGAACTTTTAGTTTATTATAATTCATGTATATGATATATACACGAATATGACTAATTATATGTACTTATATGACCACTCATGTAAAAAGAATGGTCATATATAAAGAATTCATTCGTTAACACATTCTATTTACAAAAATAGACACTAGTGAGACATATGGAAGCACATAGGTATTTCCAGTGAATAACCTCGAGACTGATGTTTATTCAAAGACTACAAAGAAAAAAATATTAGACCCATAACTGTTCCCTTCTTGTGAATTTATTCATTTTTCAATCACAAAATATTTATTCCAGGGCTACTGCTTGCCCTACCCAAATTTAACAGTAAAATTTGGGCTCAAAATAAGAGCAATGGCAACAAAATTCCTAAGATGTTATTATCTGTCCCCACCCCGTGCTCTTCTAAAGCTAGTGTCTGTCACTTACATTAAAGATATTAACTGGAAATCACTTGCGGGGAACTCTTTCTCAAATAGACCATGTCTGGGCATAGAGAAGTTTGGCTACAAAAGTTCATTAACACAACCACCATCAAGTTAGTCTAGATGTTATAAACATTTCCAGGGCTCTTGCTCTGGAGCCACTGAGGGCTACTCAATCTTACCTGTTTAAATGCCTGTAAAACTTCCGCCCTCTGGCTGAAGTGCTTGAACAGTAGCTGCAGGGCTCCAGATAGCAAAGGAGGGTAGTCGTGCATGATCAGATGAATGAGGACCCGCAAAAACGTCCTGCCTCCTTCATCATCAAGTTGAACTGGATTTTTCTCCTTTCTATAAAACCAAAAATAAATTCTACAGTAACTTACATATTTATATTACATTTACATTTGTGATTCACGTTAGTATATGGGGACCAGCAGATGGCATAATGGTTACATCACTGGACTCCCACATAGTCTATGGCGGTTCAAGTCCCAGCTCCAGAGGCTTAAAACTTACGCCAGGAGCATGTGCATGTGTGCCCAAAATCCCAAGAGGAGAACAAAGGAGAAGGGATTGTGGTGTGGCCATCCCCTTTGAGGAGTGATTTCTCACTTTCTATCTCTCTTTGTCTCTGTGGCGTACATATGCACCCTATAGCAAAAATCTCTCTTAAAAAAATTTAAAAACATTATGTATATGTTCTCAGAGTTATAGCACTTGTTTTTCCATATTAGGAAGTAAAAATGAAGAAATTTTACTTTTTCTTTCTTCATGTAACTGACAAGGAAATAATCACAAAGCAAAACTTGTGTTTCAGCTCAGCTATGGTTTCATGTGCTGTTAAGACACTGTGCTCCAAAGGCTGGGACCACATGGGAGGCCCAGGTTCAATTTCCAGTTCAACCTAAAGGCTGCAGTTCACGTCCCAGATCCTGCAGCTTGAAAATCACACCAGACTGGTGTGTGTGCATGCCCAAAATCACAGGAGGACAATAGAGAAGGGATTGTGGCATGGCCATCCCCCACCCCACCCCAGGGGAGGGGGTGATTTCTCACTTTCCTTTCCTCTGTCTCTCTTTCTAGTGAGCATGCACCCAAAGGCAAAAATGTTAAAAGAAAAAAAAAAAACAAAAACAAGAAATGGCAGGGTTTCTAACAGCAAAAATATACATGGTCCTAATCATGGATATTTCCAAATGGCAGAAAATATCTTATATTTCCTACATATAGCTTATATTTCCTACATATACAGTTAATGAGAACATTATAAGAGTTACTTTCTTGCCTCAATAGCCAAAATTCCAGAAAGCACTGTATTACAAGATGCAGTGATATTTATACCAGGGGCGTTAAAGGGCATTCCCATGTTGTCATTATTTGAGGAAAGAAAAGCAAAGAATTCAGGGAAAAGTTCAATACACTGATATCTCTCTTGTCTTTTTTTTATTTTTTTTTAACTTGACCTAAAGAAAAGCTACAATTTCTCCTCTCTGGTAAATCAGCAGCTTCATTTCTAGCTGAAATTATGATAGCAACAATAGAGGGTCTAAAAATAAATAGATACAGAGAGGTGAACAAAAAGAGAGTATCAATTAAATTCTAAGCAAAAATCTTATTCACAAGAAGATACAAAGATGGGCTCATACCTTCCAGCAAACATGGTTTCCGCCTGAGCTGCAATTTCATCTATGTCAGGAACAATAGCTGTGAAGACAATGCCTTTATCTTATTTTAAAGTAGGGAGCCACGGTATTCATTATCAGTATTAGCTTACCTGAAAATATTTTTGTTTCATTTCTTTATGCCACCAACACTCAATTAACAGTTTTTTAAAAATCACAACATAGTTCCACTTAGGTATCAATAATTCAATGAGTTTTACATTTTTTAATGTAAACTGATTCAAATTAATGTATTGCTGTAGTTAAGGATAACTTAAAAGATTAGAAAGTACCATTTGAAAATGAGTCTCTAATCTGTATTTTATACACACACACGCGCAATATCAAACATATGTGCACACACATATACATATATTTTAAATGAATGATGACACATAAGAATAATTTTTTAAAGAATCGAACTATACATATAGTGAGCCTTATTACTATATGGTCTTTCCTAACAATGTAGCGTTCTGTTTTGTTTTGTTTTTACCTAAGTTGACTACTTCTAAAATTCCATCCAAATATTTAAAGTTAAAAAATTAACTTTAAAAAGTGTGAAATATTAGTGATGATAAGGCACATTCTTTTTTTATAATTGACACTATGGAAATATTTTTAATAATGGTCATAATGAGGATAAATAGTCATTATGTACATTAACACGTGTGTAATACTAATTATGTTCTGCTTTACATATGTTAAACTGTCATTTAGAAATGCTGACAAAAAATTAAAATAAAATAAAATTTCATCTATTTTTCTTCAGGATCAGGATGATTTTTGTTCTATGAGAATCAACCATTATTTTTCAGTGTTCACCACCATAACATGTTTAAAAGATAAATATAGAATTTACGTCTCGTCTCCAAACCATAAAAAGAAAATAGAGCAAGAAATTAGAAGAAAAAAAAAATTCTCCCCAGGAAAAATATCCCTTACAGATACAATGAAAGCAACTGAGTAACTCAGAGAGAAAGGGTTTTCTGGGGTGCCCTAGACTTTCCCTCTGGTATTTTACTGACACTTAGAGCTCATGTTTCCAGAAGTCTGGTTTCTGGGAGCCAATAATTTTTATGCTACTGTCATTGCAACCACCAGCAAGACTTTCTGGTTCTGCCCTATCATTCCTGGAAATAACCCTTTAGGGTTCTATACTTCTGGGAAACAGGAAAACAACACTGCTACGAATGTGCCCGAGTGATTTCTCCTTTGGGCGAGCTGAACTTCTGTAGGAGCATGCTGCCTTTGGGAAGGTACTAACGATTTGGACAGAGGCACATTTGGTCTAGTATCCATTTTAAGTACACTTGCAATCACTGAATCACTTCTACCAAACCGACAGTCAAAGAGAAAGAGAGTTCCTAACACCGTCACCGCAATTGCAGGATCAAGGAAGTCTCGTGTCTTTGTACAGATACTATAGTCAGAAAATGAGTCCCGTCAACTATCATAGCTAAGTCTTTAGTACAGGTAGTTTCCAGCCTGCTATGACTGGCCTAATCTATCTGGAAAAATGGTGACTTAACATTCCCCTTTTTCATAAAGTTCACAAAATTTTTAACAATCATTTTTGTGTTCTTTCAGTGGTATGCTCTGACACTCAGAGATAGAGTGGCTTCTTTCTTGTACATTTTAAACATAAAAACTGAAATACAGTTCTTGCTTTTCCCACAAAGTTAAACACCCACACGCACACGCGCGCGCACACACACACACACACACACCCTGAAAGCAATGACTACCTTTGTGCCTCTAGGAATGTACATCTTTGTTCCCTAACCAGCAATGGTGCCCCCTACAGAGCAGCCTTCTGTATGATAGCTGCATTTCACACTGCTTTTTGATCCAGGTCGAAAAAGTTCTTTTAGACTGTCACCAAAACAGTGTACTGCTTAAAAATTCAGAATTGAGATTCCAAGAGACCTCAGAGGGAACTGTTCCCACGACTTTCATAACCTTCAGTAAGTAACCCCTATGACTTTGGCTTTCTCACCTGTAAAATGGCACGACGGCCCCTCTACCTCAGAGTCGTGACGATTACAAAAGAAAAAGCATTCATAGCCTTGTAAAACCGTGTAATAGCAAACACCCTCCCTGCCCTTTTACCTGTTAGACAGTTACCGAATGCTCTGTCCGTTGTGGGTTTTTTTTAGTCATCAGAAGAGATTACACTGACATCTTTAGATCATAGAAATACTATAATCTTTTAAAATATAAAGGCAGTTGCAAGTCTTCAGAGAAACAAAATGCAAAGAGTGAATGTCGTCACAAAGAGATACCTGATGGCAGTAAAGTATCTGGAGGGCCGCCGGCAGACTCAGCATTTTCACTGTTCTCTCCAAACTCCTTCTTGTATATTGACAGCATGTATGAGATCCTATAATCTAGTCTGACACTCAGGATAAACTGTAACAAAAAAAGTTTTTTTCTCTTATTAGCATAGTATTTACAAGAAACAAAGTTTTTTTTCTCTTATTAGCATAGTATTTAAAGATGTAATTCGCTACACAACACCAAGAATAATGTAACTATCAACCTTTCAAATGAACGTTAGACATGTTATCTGTGAATTCTCTTTTTTTAAGAGTTATTCGTTATTTTTATTATTATTATTATT
This sequence comes from Tupaia belangeri chinensis, assembly GCF_000334495.1. NCBI lineage: Eukaryota > Metazoa > Chordata > Mammalia > Scandentia > Tupaiidae > Tupaia > Tupaia belangeri. The sequence goes on along the minus strand of NW_006159458.1, from coordinate 4,482,083 downwards.
ATTATTTTAATTTGCAAGGATCATCAGAGACAGTGAGAAAACAAACCACCAGGTCCAGGACTTGAACCGTAGTCAGACAAATAGGAGTCCAGTGCTCTTGCTGGCCCCTATCCGTGAACTCTTAACTCTTCAGTTACCTACATGGTCAGCAGACTTGAGACTAAGGAAAGGAATGCATTTCCATTCATCAATGTCAGTCAAATCCCCAAGCAGTTTTTGGAAACAAAATTTGACTACCCACAATTGCTCTCTAAAAATTCCAGGTAGAGGTATGGCGTGGGTCTGGATGACAAGGTAAAGATGGTACCCTTTAACTAAGCACTTTGCAGAGCTGTATTTGGCTCTGGGAGGAGAATACTGGAGTAGCAACCCTCATCTCTACACAGAAAGGCTGTGATCTCAGCTACAAGAGTGTTGCTCCCAGCTACACCACAATGAGTCCTGGAGCTGGGCTATAGGAGACAGCCTGGCAATAGCACCTGGATACTGAGGATTTTCCTCCTTGGTGCTTGTGCTTGCTTACATTTGTATTGTTGTCCTCATTAACTGATGGATGGACAGAAACTAAGCACACAACAGGTTCCTGGCTCTGCTAGATGCCACGTGGAAACGCACTACTTAGGGGCTGGGGAAACAAATTACAGCCCCGTTAACATAATTAGGAAATGACTGAGGGCTAAATCAACAGAGATCAGAGAAGGAAAAGCCTGGCCATACTACAGATCCGAGGAATGGTGTTTTACATATTACCTTCCTTCCCAGATAGCCTGAACTAGGCCTCCTCTGAACTTTGTCTCAGCATAATTATTAGCAGTATCCCTACATTCTCAAAAGTCTCGTTTAGACAGTGAGCAATTAGGTCACCTAAGTTTTAGGAACACTGTCACAGTACAACCTAACCTTCTCTCACTATCTATGCCACCTGCATCACACCTTTCCCTCTGTCTCTGGCCCTATTCATGTACCACCAATGCCCACTCTTTCAGACTGGGTCTTACACTGTTGCTCAGGCCAGCCTCCAGCTCCTGATCCTCCTACCTCGTCATCCACAGTGGCTGGAATTGCAGGTGTAGCACACCCAGCCTTTAGGTTGGACCAGGAATCAAAATCAGGCCTTTCTTCCATGTGCTTCCAGCCTGCTGCTTAGAAGCCCCTCCACCAGGGATGGGTCATAAACCTCCTTTTTAATACGCTTTTCCTGGTTCCCCAGTCAAATTCTAAATCAGTCAACCAACCTCTCTCTTTCTCTCTCATTTTCTCTCCCTCTCCCATTCCCCCCGCCCCTCTGCTAGGCCTTTATGACCCTTAAGGACAGGATACATGTTCCATGGCCGCTATGTTCAGTTAAGTTCACTAAACAGTTATTAAACCAGGTATTGAGGAAGACGTCAAGCACACTAAAAGGGTGCCAAGGATCTAAGTCCTACTTGGAAGAGCTTAAAGTCTAGAGGGAAAACATGCCAAAGAGACTCCTGGGAAAATGTGGGGAGTCCACCAACACAAATAGGTTGAACTGATTCTAGTTAATAACAGAATTTTCAGAGCCAGAGACAGATCATGGAAAAAGAGAACTAAGAAAGGACTATCAAATGTGGTAGCCTTGGGCAGGAAGTGTTTGATGCAGGTTTAACAGATAAGGATTTTTACATTTTTTATATTAAAAAAAAGTAAGGAACAGGT
>NW_006159458.1:4472027-4480389 GCF_000334495.1 Tupaia belangeri chinensis | reverse complement strand
AGCAGATGCCATGGCAGTTAAGGCAGCTGGATTCCACATCGCCAACTGTGTGTTCAAGTCCCAGACATGGAAGCTTCAAAAACATACCAGATGCATATGTGTACATGTCCAAAATCCTGAGAGAAGAATCGGGGGAAGAGGCACTGCGGCATGGCCATCTCCCTCTGGGGGTGATGGGGGCGTGCTTTCTCATTTGCCCTCTCTCTCTCTGTCTCTGTCTGCCTCTGGCAAGCACAAATGCCCTTTGCAAATATTTAATAAATAAATAAGTTATTCAACATAAATGTAAATAAACAGCAGAAGCTGTTTTAAAAAAGTAAAGAACAAATTTATAAAACATGTACTAATAAAACATTTATTTGCATTTAGTTGAGGATTAGTACTACTCATAGTTGTATTCATAAATATAACCAAAATAAAAACTATCATCCTCTTATATGTCCAAGTATGAAAAACAAATGGAAAGTAGAAGGAATGCAGGAAAGGAAGAACAAAAAGAAGGACAGAGAAAAAGACTTCAGAAGGGCTGGAGATTGAGGGAATAAGAAAGAAAGGTAAAGAGAGAGAGAGAAAAAGAGAGATACATGAAACGATGGAAAGAGAGAAGACAACCCTGGGAGAGAAGAGCTGACAGAAAGCAGAAGACAAGGCCAGCATATGGGATGGTGGTTAAGACTCTGGGCTTCCACATGACTGACTGCGGTTCAAGTCTCAGACCCAGTGGCTTGAAAAATCACACCAGGAGCATGTGCATGAATGCCCCAACTCCCAGGAGAATGAACGAGAAGGGATTATGGCCTGGCCATCCTGCCTGGAGGGTGATTTCTCACTTTCCCACTCTCTGTCAAGCCCACAGGCCCTATGGCCAAACCTAAAAAAAAAAAAAAAAAAGGAAGAAGGAAAGAAAGCAGAAGATTTGCCAAGGAGTGTGGCTACAGAAAAATTCTTGAATAGACATTCCAAGAAACACACCCAAGAGCAGCACACAGGCACAGTGAACTGACTCGGCCCAGGGACACCAAAGTCTGTGCAAACACAAGTTCAAGAATACATACAGAGCTGAGAAAGCAGCAAAAATGAATCAGCCCACCTGCTATGCCATAGATGTGCCATCTTGTTGAGTTTCGGCTGTTAGGGATAGTTTTTTGTTTTTGTTTAATGCTCCTTTTCTGTAACTATGGGCTAGAATGTTAGAGGCTGTTAAGCCGGGGCTCATGGTCCACAGGCCAGCTGATTGCTGCCTTTCTCAATGTAGGAGAAGGACAACCTGATGTGATTTTTCAGGTTCTTGAACACCATTTGGGGAGGCCTGCCTATATTCCTCAGGATTCAGCCTTTAGAATTCCAGGAGGAACTGTGAAACCTTTCCTGATTATAAATCTAATTACTTTAAACGAAAAATGTTCAGACCCTTTCAGGACTACTAACCCACTTCTGGTAACTTGGTCTACATTAAATTATGATTAAAGACTTAGTAAACTATATCCAGAATTTTAATGCATCCTTAAAAGCTCCAGCCTCCAGTCTCAAAATCTGGAATAAATGCTTTAATTAAAAGATCACAAAACTGCTTCCCAAACTTAAAAAGAAAAAAGAAAAGAAAAAGAAATGCTAAGAATTCAAAGCTAAAGTAATGGAAAGTTACTTACCAAACTAGTGGGTAAGAAATAATCATTTATCTCTCTTAAATTCATAAAGCTAGATATTAGACTAGGTTAACATTTTTAAAAATTATTTCTAGGGGCCAGCAGACAGAGTGGTAGTTGAAACACCGGATTCCTAAGGCTGACTGTGGTTGGAGTTCTGGACCTGGAGGCTTGATTTCTCACTCGCCCTCCCATGCCCAGTGAGTATATGTACCCTATAGCAATTAAAAAATAATAATAATAATAAATAAAATTAAATAAATAATTATTTAAAAAATTATTTCTAGCCCCTTGGAAACAAAAACACAAAGATAGCCACTTATGTAAAATATAAAGTCAATGATTAACAACTTTTGTTAATAATAAATAAAATTTTATTTGAGTTTCTCGTAATAAAAATAAATCTCAATACATGGAACCATATGTCTGATTTGATCAAAAATGTCAATAGGAAGAAAGTGGGAATAAAATCATTTACTTTGCCTGCTCTGAAATCCTAATTAAATGAAGATAAGGTTGAATCAGAGTCAATTCTAGATGAAAAAGAGGATCAGGGAACCAGCAGTTAGCGTAATGGCTATGTCGCTGGCCTCCCATGTAGTCGACCACGGTTCGTGTCCCAGACTCGATGGCTTAAAACTCACGCCGGGCGCATGTGCGTGCGTGCTCAAGATCCCGAGAGGAGAATGGAGGAGAAGCGATTGCGGTGTGACCATCACCCCTGGGGGGTGATTTCTCGCTTTCTTGTCTCTATGTCTCTCTCTGTCTGTCTGGCAAGCGCACGCGCCCTATAGCGAAAAACCTCTCAAAAAAAAAAAAAGAGGATCAGAGGTAAACGAGCATTCTGCTAGGCTGACCCAGGCAGGAAGGCTCTAGTTCATGTCCCTCGACCTCCCTGAGTACACCAGGCACATGTGTGCACACGATCTGGGCTGGCTGAGGCTGGAGGTAATTGAAACATCAAGACCCTTTTGAGAGTGCTGTCTGTCTCTATGTCTCTATCTCACTGTGTGTGTGTGTGTGTATCTCATGTAAGAAATAAGTAAATAACCCTTTAAATATTTAAATATCTTATCAATCTCAAAGCTCTCTATCATTATTAGATATTATCATTAGTATATTTAATGGAAATGAGCAAATGTGATTAATATGTTAGAGTCTTATGAGAATTCTTGTCATTAACTTTAAAAATACAAGTTAGATCAACAGCATGTCACAGAAGCAGAAAGTGTTAAGAAGTTAAATCCATGAACAAAATTGTCCTGTCGCCTGGCTTCTGTTAGACAACACACCTGTAAGATCTCAATGATCTTGAGCTTGGTGTCCATCACGGTCACGTCCTCGTGTTCAGTGGGGCTCCCTTGCTTGCTGGGATGGATGCTGGGCTGCACGTCAGGCACACTCATGGGAAAGATGGAGCCTCTGCTCAGAACCATCTGAGTCATCATCTCTCCCACCCCATGGATAGTTCTCATGACATTGTTTCCTGGCACAAGAAAAGGACTTCTGTCAATACGCACAACCCCTGGAGATACACAGCTGTAAGATTCAGCTGGTCACACCGGACTGAAAATATGCCGATGAACATATTGAAGATACTAAAGAACAGTATCAGCACTGCTCTGCCTCTTTCTTTGCTCATAATGTTAAGATACTACACATTTCAAAATGGCAGATTTTAGAAATGAAAGTTTACTTTCCTCAGAAAATGCTTTCAAACAGCACACTAGGGGTAAGCTATTGGTAGCTCTAATATACAAATCAGGTCTTCTGTAACATAGTAAGTCCTACGGACATCACCAACAGGTTCTAATTTCTATAATACAAAGGAAAGATTGTGAAGGACTAATATACAGTGAGTTGCAGGTGAAGATAAAAAGATTGCATAGAAACATTCAGAGGCTAAATTCCAGCACCACATTCCTATCCTCAAACCAAGAACTTTTAGCTTTCCTTTCATAACACAAGAACTTATGAGGAGAATTATTGCAACTTTGTTTTCATTAAAAGAAAGTTTCATCCTGGGGAAGAAGCATGTGTTAGTTAACACACTTCCCATTTTTTCATTCAATTAGAATAGAAAACCATTATTCAAAATCCACAGAAAACAACAGCATTTGAGGTAGTTAGGACAAAAGTTGGGGATGAATATGATCATGTGCAATGAAGAAGGCTCATTCTCTTTCCGTGTCTTTGTCTTAGTTCAGTTACACACTTATTTGTCATAAAATTGGCCAGTTCATGGCATTCATCCATTGCTTATGCTGATACGTATGGCTGTATTAAAGGATCCTCCTCATGCCATTGCAATTAGTGTTCTCCAGCTTGACTGTTGTTTCTCATTTCCCAGTTCCTACAACCAGCAATGAGGATTCAAAAGAATGATTGTCTACTCTCCTTTTCAAGGGGTGGTCTTTGCTTCTTGGGTGTCCATGGAGTTTTGCCTCAGGCAAAAGCCTAAGAATCTGCCAGAGTTTTTCTTTCCCTGTGTCTCATGGTGGTTACTGAGAGAAAGGGAAATGAAAATAAGATGGGATGAGATAAAACTCTCAGCTCTAAGAGAAGAAAATAAACTGTGGGGATACCTACAGGATAGAAAGACAAACAAAGACAAGGAAATATTTAAAAGATGACTGAAAAGAATCTGGATGGTCCAGACCACAATAACCAAACCACTGGTAACTAATATTATTTGTATGTTATGAAAAGGTGGAATGTCTTTTTAAATTGAGTGTCCTATCTATATTAACAATCAGTATATGTAAAAGACAGGGTTTTCCACTAGTACATGTTAGAGTATGCAAAAAAATAATTTTTTTTTTCTGAAGCATATTCCAGGCAAAAATCACCTTGGGTTTTCATTTTGAATATCTGGGACCTACATGCATATTCCAAAAAAGGGGGATAAGAAAAAAAAATACATAAAGGTAATTTCCAAGTTTGGACAAAGTTGAGGCAAAAGAGTTTGAGATAGCCCCCTGCTTTCTATCAGAATAACCTTAAGGCAAGGTTTCACTGCCTGTGGTTCTCAATCATGGCAACTGAGTTTTTCCAGATCCCTGTCCCTCCTCTCACATACACACACAGTCTGCCACGTGGATTGAAGGGGTGCACATCTGGTTGTTGGTAATGATTCTGGGTTGTCAATGTCTAACCCGTACATTTATCTGAGTCTTGATTCGAGTATGTACATGTGTTAGCCTCCAAGAGATGCTTTTTCACCACTAACACAGAACAGGCCCCTTTGTTATTCTTACCGCTGATTCACACAGAAATCCTTGGCACCCACAGTGTCTGCATCTTATTTAGATTTGCATGGAAAATAATCATTTAGTCCAAATTATTATTACACAGAAAGTTAACCTAGACAATTCTTCCACCCAAATATAGATTCTGTCACCAAGAAATTAAAATCCAGAGGCCAGAGCCATCATAATACGCAACACATGTTGTCAATGAGCTGGGAGGGTTTGCTCCAATTGTACCACATCCTTAGATGCCTGTGGCACCTACTGCCACAGAACTTTCCTGACATTTCCATGTATGGCCAACTCAGAGATCTCAAATTAAAAGATGCTATATTTTCTGGATTTGCTTGGTGGTGATGAGAAATGCTTAAATTGTGAACTATTGCAGCCTAAAAAATGTAAGTCAAACAGTACATAAATCACAGCTGTGCAAGGCTTCTAGTATCCCATTTTTCCACAGGAAAAAAAAAATTGTAATTCCAGATGTTTTAAATCATCAGAGGTGATCAGTCCTCAACATTGCAAAAGAATGTATCTCACTCTTTCTCTTCACAACCATAATTAGTTAACATTCACTAAAAAGTTTTCAGTAAAAAAGCTACTGTCTCATAAATTCTCTGAACAATCTAATCCCTAGAAGTTCGGCTTCTGTGTGCCCTCTATTCACCCAAAAGGATTTAGACTCATGTATGTAGTGTGTTGAGATGACTTTGAAAAGCCAGAGTCATCTTTGTTAAGTCAAAAATAAGAAGGCTTAGGACCAGCAGTTAGGGTAATGGCTATGTTGCTGGACTCCCATGTAGTCGACGGCGGTTCGAGTCCCGGACCTGGTGGCTTGAAACTCACGCTGGGCGTGTGTGCGTGAGTGCCCAAGATCCCAGTAGGAGAATGGAGAAGGGATTGCAGTGTGATCATCCCCCCAGGGGGTGATTTCTTGCTTTCTGTCTCTATGTCTCTCTGTCTGTCTGGCGAGCGCACACCCCCTATAGCGAAGATCTCTCCAAAAAAATAAAAAGGTAAGAAGGCTCTCTTGCTATTTCAATATAGTGCCAAAGTCCTAGCCAGAGCAATTATACAAGAAAAAGAGATAAAAGGCATTTCAATTGGAAAATAAGTTAGTCTGTTCCTGTTTGCAGACACACTATCTTATATGTAGAAAATCTTAAAGGCTCAACAAAAAAACTGCTAGAACTAATAAAGAAATTAAATAATGTTTCAGAATACAAAATCAACATTTAAAAAAATTAGTAATGTTTCTATACACTAACAGTAAACTAGCTGGGAGGGGGAAAAAGGAAAAAAAATAACATTATGATAGCTATCAAAAAATAAGTAGAAATGAACTTCACTAAGGAAGTGAAAGATCTCTATACTGAAAACTATAAAACACTGATGAAAGAAATTGAAGAAGGCACAAATAAGTGGAAAGACATTTTATGTTCATTGATTAGAGGAATTATTATTGCTAAATGGTCTGTATTGCCCAAAGCAATCTGAAGATTCAATACAATCCCTACCAAAACACCAAAGACATTCTTCACAGAAATAGGAAAAATAACCCAAAATTCATATGGAATCACAAAAGTCCACAAATTACCAAAGAAATCTTGGAAAAAAAAAAAAAAGCTGGAGATGAGACCCCATTATTGGTAGATAGGACAGGTGCTCCCCTTACAGGAGTTACTCTGATTTTGCTTTCTTCTTCTGGTAAATGTTCACTATGCCTCACTTACAAGTCTCAGAGGAATTTATGACTCCCTGTTGCTAGGATAAAATCAGACTGAAACCTGTTACTGTTCAGAGCACAAAGATAAGGAAATCTCCATCATTAACTAAAAGAAAGAGCCATCTGGCCACCTCTAGGGACTAAGGTTAACTCAAGACTCTCAGGTGTCTTAAATTCTAGGACCTGGGCTAATAACCCATTTCAAACAGAAACGTGTTTTTCTTCCTTGTCAGGATCCTATATAACTAGACTGATTGGCCTATATGTGGCAATTCACTCAGGTCTCCTTCCTTCCACTGCATTGGAAGTTTTTCCTTTTCAATAAAACTCTGCTTGCTATCCTCTCCATTTTTCCATGTTTCTAATTCCTCATAAACATCAATTACTAGCATGGGTGTTGGGCCTGAGCACCCAGGCATTCTCCTCTCAGTGACATTAAACTACCTGAACTCAAAATATACCACAGAGCAAGAGTAACCAAAACACAATGGAACTGGTACAAAAATAGATACCATAAGCTGATGGAACAAAATAGAGAGCCTAAAAATAAATCCACTCATTTATACGCAACTAATTTTTTTAAGAATTATGTATCGTTTTATTTCATTTTCTTTTATACATTCAATAACATTATTTATCTTACAAAGTAAATATTTCAACAGGCGAACATTTCTCCCTAGTCTAGTTGATAAAACTATAAAATATCTTCAACAGATAATACCACATTTCTTTGTCCCATTAATGCTTTGCCTCTCTATTTTTCTTCTAAATGTCCTTCCTCAGACCGTACTCTTTCACACACACTATATCTAGTATTTACATCCATATACTGTGTTTCTATATCCTTTAGTCAGTTTCAGTCATAGAGTGCGGACACTCGGTATATGTTAAGTAGGGACATACAGTATCTTTCCTTCATAGCCTGGCTTGCTTCACTCAGCAGTAAATCTTCCATATTCTTCCACTTACTGCCAAAGCCAGGGTTTTGTTGTTTTTTATTGCTGAATAATATTCTATAGAGTATATGTGCCACAGTTTTTCCATCTGTTCATCTGTTCATGAGCATTTGAATTGGTTCCATGACTTAGCAATTGTGAATAGTACCACAATAAACATTGATGTGCCAGCACTTTTCCGATTAAGAATTCTTCTACCCTTTCAGTAGATACCAAGGAGTGGGATTGCTGTATCATATGGTAGTTCTATTTGGAGATTTTTGAGGAATCTTCAAATTGTTCTCCACAGTTGCCAGACCAATTTACATTTCCACCAGCAGTGTAAGAGATTTTCCCTTTCACCACACCTCTGCCACTATTTAACATTTTTTGTTTTTTTTTAATCTTAAGTCATTCTTACTGGGGTTAGGTGGTATCTCGTTGTTTTGACCTGCATTTCCCTTACAATGAGGAATGTTGAGCATTTTTTCATATGCCTTTTGCATATCTGTTTGTCATTTTTAGAGAGTGTTTTTTTTTTTTTTTTCAACTCATTCTCCCATCTTTTAATAGGGTTGATCATCTTTTTTTCAGAACAGCTGCTTGAGTTCCTTGTATACTCTGGTTATTTGTCCCTTATCTGACACATAGTTTACAAAAATATTTTCCCATTCTAAGGGCTGTCAATTCACACTAACTACTGTGTCTTTTGCCATGCAGAAACTTCTTAATCTGATGTAATCCCACTTGTCTATTTTGGGGATGATCGACTGTGCTTTGGGAGTCTTATTTAAGAAGGCTTTCCCT
>NW_006159458.1:4449118-4471990 GCF_000334495.1 Tupaia belangeri chinensis | reverse complement strand
GTCTTCCAGAGTTTCCCCAGTGTTTTCCAGGAGCAGTTTTATAGTTTGAGGTGTTAGATTTAGAAACACTCAACTAATTTTTTACTAAGGTGCCAAGAACAAACAATGAGGAAAGGATAGACTCTTTGATAAGTAGTTTTGGGAAAACTAGACATATCTACATACAGAAAAATAAAATTAGGCCCTTATTTCTCACTATATACAAAATTAACTGAAAATAGACTAAAGATTTATATGTAAGATTCAAAAGTATGAAACTACTAGAAGAAAGCACAGGGCTAAAGCTTAATGGTACTGGGCTGAGCAATAACTTTTTTGAGATAATCCTCAAAGCATAGGCAACAAAAGCAAAAATAGACAAATGGAATTATATTAAGCTAAAATGTTTCTGCACAGAAAAATAAACAATTAACAGAGTGAAGAGATAATCTATAAAATGGGAGACAATGCTTACAAACTATACATCTGATGGGAGGTTAATATCTAAGATATATAATAAATTCAAACAACTCAATAATAGGAAAATAAATAACCTAATTAAAAAGTAGACACTTCTGGGGGCCAGCAGGTGGGTAGTGGTTAGGGTGCTGGACTCTCACATGACCAAATGAGGTTTGAGTCCTAGACCTAGCAACTCAAAATTCACACCAGGCACATGTGTGTGCATGCCCAAAATCCCAAAAGGAGAATGGAGAAGGGACTGGGGTGTGGCCATCCCCTCTGAGAGATGATTTCTCACTTTCTGTCTCTCTGTTTCTCCAGCAAGTGCACACACCCTGTAGCAAAATCTCTTAAAAAAAGAAAAAGAAATAGACACTTCTCAAAGAAGGTATACAAATAACCAAAAGGTATATGAAAAAAAAGTCTCAATATTACTAATCATCAAAGAAATGAAAAGTAAAACCATGATGATAAAATGTCTTATGCCTCTTAAAATGGCTTTTATCAAAAAGACAAGAGGCAACATGTATTGGTGAGGATATGGAGATAAGGGATCGCTTGCACGCTGTGTAGAAATGTAAATTAGCACAGCTATTATGAAAAACACTGTAGAGATTCCTCAAAAAAATCAAAAATAGAAATATCATACGATTTAGCAATCCCACTATTGGGTGCATAGCCAAAGGATATGAAATCACTATGTAGAAGGAACATCTGGAGTCCCTTGTTTACTGTAGCATTATTCACAACAGCCAAGATATGGAATCAACCTAAGTGTCCATCCATGGATCAGTGGATAAAGAAAACCTGGTATGCATATATAATTGAATACTATTTATTTGTAAAATAGAAGGAAATTCTGTCATTTGTGACAACATGGATGAACCTAGAGGATATTATATTATGTGAAGTAAGGCAAATACTACATGATTTCACTAACAGAAAATGTTTAAAAGTTGATCTCATAAAAGTAGAGAAGAGAATGGTGGTTACTAGGGCTGGAGAATTTGGGGGTTGGGTAGCTGATGAGATGTCATTTAAAGACTACAAAATTTCAGTTAAAATAAGTTCAAGATATCTATTTATAACGTGGTGACTATGGTTAATAAAACATAGTATTCCAGAAAAATACTAAGAGAGTGGATATAAAATGCTCTCACTACAAAAAGAAGAAAACCATATGAGGTAATACATATATTGATTAGCTAAATTTAGTCATTCCACAGTGTAGGTACACCTCAAAACATCATAGCGCACACAATTAATTCATATAATTTTATCTGTCAGTTAAAGAAAAAGAAAACACAAGGAATAAATCACTTAGAAAAAAAGGCAGATCAATTTTTTATGTTCTTTAATGATATGATTGTATGTGTGGTTTTGCTAACTTAATTCCCTCAGGAGAAAATCCAAAAGGCAGGCAGGCATAGTAAATGCATACTGGAAATGGAGACTGAAAATGGTATGGAAATACACTGCTTTGTTTCATTGATTGTTCCAATGAGCCAAGTTTCTATTGTTAATTTAAAAAAAAAAAAAGTTAAAGTAATAAGAAATTTACATAAAGCTAAAGCTTTGCCGACCATAATTTAATGTTTCCCTACTCAGCAGTAATCTCACTTAAGGATAGCACTATTAGATTGAACAATCACTAACAGTTAAGTAGGTTTATAGAATGTATAAGAGATCTAACAGAATCCTTATTTTATTGCCAGAGGGCATCTGTGCACATTAGAGAGAGAGAATATCCTCCCAGTGAGCTGTGGTCATACCACAAGTCTCCTTCCTTTACATTCCTATCAGGATTGGGGGCACAAATACACATGGTCAGCTTGTTTGTCAAGCTGCCAGGGTCAGGATTTGAACTGTAGTCATACATGTGGATCTGGTTTTGAATGCACAGGGCTTAAGTGCTGCTAACTGGGGTTGGCCAGATATTTAACAGAATCATGATTAAAATTTCCATTAAGTATATTGGTGTTTTAGTTTATTTAAAGTCATCTTTATCCATTATATCTTCCCATTAGAAATACTTTATTTCTTACAAATACGTAAGAATAAAAATGGTAATTTGGGACCAGCAGGTAGCACAGAGGTTAAGACACTGGATTCCACATGACCAATTGTGTGGTTCAGTGGTTCAAGACTCGGATCTGGCAGCTTGAAAAACACTTGAGTGCAGGACCAGCATATGACATAATAATTACATTGCTTCACTCCTACATAATCGACCGCGGTTTGAGTCCTGGATCAGCAGTTTCAAATTCACACTGGGCACATGTGCATGCATGCCTAAAATCCTAAGGGGAGACTGGAGGAGAAGAGATTGTGGCATGGCCTTGCCCCAGGGGTGATTTCTCACTTTCTGTCTCTCTCTGGCAAACATATGTGCCCTATAGCAAAAATCTCTAAAAAAAAGAAAAGAGAAAGGAAAAGGAAAAGAAAAAAAAAAACTTGAGTGGGGCTAGCAGATGGTACGGTAGTTAGTTATGGTACTGGATTCTCATGTGACCAACCACAGTTTAAGTCCAGAACCTGGCAGCTTAAAAATCACAGCAGGCGTATGTGGATGTGTGCCCAAAATCCTGAGAGGAGAACGGAGAAGGGGTTGCAGCATGGCCTTCTACACTGGGGGGTGACTTCTCACTTTCTCTCTCTCTGTCTCCCTCTGAAGAATGTATGCACTCTATGGCAAAAACTTAAAAAAGAGAGGAAGACAATGGAGGGGAAGGGATTACTGTATGACCCTCCCTGCTGGAGAGTAATTCTTCACTTTACCTTTCTCCAGCGAGCACATGCTCCCTGTAACAAAACGAAAAAGAAAGATTTTTTTTAAAAAAAGATAATTTGAATTTTCCTGTTGTTTAGATTTCAGATATGACATTTCTGAAAGATTCTTATCATTTATAAGAGATAATAGACATACTTGATTAGAGGAGTTCTGTGACTAATTGTTCAGAACTACTTTATTATTCTGTGACTACTAAAGTCAGTTCAATGTTTTATAATAATCAAACCAAAAATGGATAATCTGAAAATCATTCTTATTTTCCCTGAAACATATTTTTATAATTAGATTTAAATAAATACACCTGCTATTATAATAATTCATTTGAAACAGTATAATGCTAAACTATTACATTTAATATGACTCAAGAAGTCTTCCTATTGTTCATCCCTGTTCAGCAGTTCTTTATAAACCTTCACTTGCTGGAAAACACCTACACTCTCCAGAACTACAGCAGTTTTCTATTTCAAACATTCTCTGGAGTAGTGCTTCCTCCCAGTGGCTGAGAGTTTGGGTTATAAAAGGATTTTTCTGTATGTGAAGAACACAAAAACATAAACATAAGATCAAAACTGCCGTTAAGCTAATGATGCAAGTGGAGTAATAGGCAGCATGGCGCCGACCTGGGTTAAATGGAAGATCAAGTCTGAACACTCTGAGAAGACAATGGAGGACAAGCACTCCTAGTTCCAAGGGAGAGCACAGTATTTTAGAGAGCTGAACACCCACTGCACAAATGGTTTTTTACTCTATGCTGGATCTGCAGGGAACTTGCTATTCCTTGGAATTCTCTTGCCCAGAAGGTTACACAGCTTGATTCCTGGCAATGTCACTCCTCAGTTAGACATCTGCTGCCCCACCCCCACCCCAAGAAAAGGACTGCCATAACTCTCGATCCAAGCCCCTGTTTTACATTTGGGGGTGGCATTATTGCTATCTCACATCATATTATACATGTGGTTAGGTGTTCATTGTATTCCCTCTCCCCTACAACAATGTAAGACATAAACCCCCGAAGAGAGGGATACTGCTCTATTTCTGATATCTGTAATGGAATCTAATGCAAATAATCACTTAAAAAATATCCGTTAAATTAATTCATAAATTAAAGAAAAAGACTTAATAAATTAACTATTAAGAATAAGGATGGGGGGGCAGTAGATCATGTAGTTGTTACACCACATCTAGACTTCCACTTGGCTGACTGCGGTTTGAGTCCTGGACCCAGTGGCTGGAAAAATCATGATGGGCACATGTGCATGCGTACCCCATATCCCAGGACTAGAATGAAGGACAAGAGATTGTGGCGAGGCCATCCCCCCTAGAGGGTGATTTCAATTTCTTAATAAATAAATAAGATAAATAAGAAAGAATGAGTTTTCTTAACATAAGGCTTGTATTTAAAAAATTGAATCCCTTAGGGCTGGCAGGTGGCTTGATGGTTAAGGGCACTGGACTCCCGCATGGCCAACCACAGTTCAAGTTCCAAACCTCACGGCTTGCTTGCTTTCTCTCTCTTACCCCCCACATCCCTCCCTCCCTCGCTCTCTCTCCATCCCTCACTCATCAAATTAAAATAAATAAATAAAGTCGAATAAAATAATTCTTTAAAAAATTTTTGAATCCCTTTAAAGGCTCTCCATCTTTTCATCAAGTTGAGTTTTTGCTTCCCGTTCTTTTTACTTTTCTGAATTTTTTCAAAAAGTATATATAATTTTATGTTGTCTAGAAGCATTTTTATTAAAAGGAAAAGAAAATTTGTAAAATAGATAGCAATGAGATAAGGGAAAGTAATGGGATCTGTCTTTATCAAGGGTGTGTGTGCTCCACGTACTTAGTTAAGCCACTAGCCACATAGACCCTTCACCTCAATCGATTCTCACAACAAAGTGTGTGTGTGTGTGTGTGTGTGTGTGTGTGTGTGTGGCAGGGAGGTGGGGGGGCATTCTACTTTATATAGCCAGAAAGTGGCAGCAGCTGCAAATCAAGTGATCTCAACACACATCTTTTTATCTCCACACCATATTGCTTCAATCACAGATCTTATCATTTTCCAAAGATTTTATACTGGATCTCAGAAAACTCACCACATGCAATTACAGAAAAAGAAGGTTCCAATTAAAACTGGGTACTGAGGGGTGGCATGGTGGTTGGGCGCTGGACTCCAGCAGGTGTCATGATGGTTGGGCGCTGGACTACCACAAGGCCAGTCACAGTTGGAGTTCCAGACCTAGCGACCTTAAAATCAGGCTGGACATGCATGTATGCCCAAAATCCCAGGAAGAGAATGATGGAGAAGGGACTGAGGCACAATCATCCCTCCTGGGGAGTGATTTCTCACTTTCCCTTCCACTGCCTGCTTGACCCACACTCACTCACTCTCTCTCTCTCTCCAGTAAGTGTAAGCTCCCTATGGCGAAAACTTAAAAAAACAAAGCTGTGTACTGAAGATGTGGAATTGTTAATTATACAATGAATGTGCTCACATTATTCTTGAGTGATCTTATCCAAGCTCCTTTTTATTACATAAGACAGGACAAACTACTAGCGGCATTTTGCTGATATTCTACAATTTAATTCTTATGAGTAGCCCTTGTTCAGCAAGTATTCATAAAGTAATTAATGTTTATCTGGCTCCATATCAGGGACATACAGGATGGGAAGACATAGGAGAAGTAGAACAATTTATAATATAATTAGAAAAACATAAAATATGTCCATTAAAAATTTTAAGAACAAGGAGCCAGCAGGTGGTGTAGTGATTAAGATGCTGGACTCCCACATGGCTAACCAGGGTTCAGGTCCTGGACCTGAGAACTTGAAGAAAAATCATGCCAGGTGTAGGTGCATGCATGCCCAAAATCCCAAAAGGAGACTGGAAGAGAAGGGACTATGATGTGGCCATCCTCCCTGGGAAGGTAATTGTTTACTTTTTCTCTCTCTGTCTCTCTCTGCCAAGCACACACACCCTAAGGCAAAAACATAAAAAAAAAAAAATTAAGACCAAAAACAAGGTAAGATGAGATCATTGTATAACATAGAAGTACACAAAAATGTTTAGTAATTTTTTTAAGTGGATAAATTATCTTAGGGTAAAGGTATAAAGGACAGCTTCCTACAGATCCACAATTTTGAACCAAGCTTTGAATGAAGTAAAGAATTTTGATAAGAAAAGTGTGATCTTTGCCAAATCACATCACCATCCTATGTTTAGAATCTTTTTTTAAAAATAGGATGTGTGTACTAGCCAGAGAGATGTAGAGAGATAGAGAGACAAAAAGCACCCTCCGGGGGGGATGGTCATACCATAATCCCTTCTCCTACAGTCTCCTCTCATGATTTTGGGCACACACACACACAGTATGAGTTCTAAGCCACAAGGTCCAGGACTCAAACCATAGTCGACTACATGGGAGTTCAGCAACATAACCATTATACCATCTGTTGGTCCCCTATGTTCAAAATCTTAATCATGATAAAATATGTCCTAGTTTCTTATAAGAATAAAATTATGTTACATATACAAAACGGCCATAAAAATAAAAAGTGCCATATCATCCTAAGTTGTAACTTTAAAATGAAGAGAAGACACATGTGTGCTTTCACAATCCCTGTGAAAAACAATTCTTTTTCACTTAATTATGTCCCATTATAGTGACCAACACCTTATCAATGAATACATGGTTCCATTACATAACCATAGTTCATGATCTCTTATAAAACAACATGATTGACATAATATCGCCTCTAAAAGATGCCCTTCAGAGGGTAACTTATAAATCATACTTAATGGACAAAGCAGATGACACCAATTTTCTTCACTCTAAATAAACACTCACTGAATACAGTGTTTTGGTAGACTCTTTACAGAGCCAAAGGCTTGGAAATAGAACTAAACAAAAACCAACAAAAAGCAGGTAACTAAAATATAGTAATGCTATTATCCAACTTTTTTGAATATCAAGAAGACTACTTAGAAGAAAATGATTTCCCAACCCACACACTGAAGAAGTGTTATTCAAAGAATGAACTGAAAGGCAATGCATACAAAATAGTGGTTAAGTTCTGCCTCTTATTTTTAATTTTATCACTGTCAAATACTGACAAAGGAAATCTGTTATTCCAAACCTCAAGATTTTAATTTCCAAAGCTGATCTTTCATTCTTAACAGAAAGTAATAATAATTCTTACAAGCAATAAATGAATTCACACACTGTTTTCTGATTGAGATGTAATGTATTTACAGTGAAACACCCGGATCTTTATTTATTTATTTTTTGAAAGGTTTTTGCTACAGGGCGTATGCACTTGCCACAAAGACAGAGAGAGACACAGAGACAGAAAGCGAGATATCACTCCCCGGGGGGATGGCCACGCTGTAATCCCTTCTCCTCCATTCTCCTCTTGGGATTTGGGGCATGCCCACACGTGCGCCTGGTATGAGTTTTAAGCTGCCGGGTCCTGGACTCAAACTGCAGTCAACTATATGGGAGTCTAGTGACGTCATCATTACACCTTTGTATACACATATTTTCATTAAGCACCTTCATTATTATACACCTTCATTTCACTCAATAAGTACTTTTGACAACCAGATAGGCATATATAGGCTTGTCAGAAAAGTCATGACATATTTTTCTGGTTTTCTATGAAAAAAATGCATACTTACCAGAAGTTAGAGGGATGGCCCAACAGTTGTACACTAAGCACAGTACAAGTTAACGATAGAGACAGAAGTAGAATCTTTTCACAGTTTTTCTTCCCACTTTGGTTCTTTCAGTCCACAAATCTGAATCTTTATTGGACATTATCAGGCTGGCCCAGAGCATAGCGGTTGAGCATTATGTAGAGGAAGCCAGATTCTACAGGGCTGACAAGGGCTCAGGTCCCAGCCTAGAGGCCACATGCCAGAAACATGAGCACATTCCCAGGATCCTGACAGGATAGAGAATTAGATAAAGAAGAACTTTGCCAAGGGCAGGACCCATTGGGGGTGCTTTCACTCTCCCTCTCCTTTTCTCTCTTTTGAGCCTGCACACACACTCGATCATCAAAAAAAAAAGAGGCAAAAATTGTTTTAAAAATCATCATTATTGAATTGTCCAGGTAGTAATTATAAGAGTCATACAGCATTTTATAAATCTAATGAAAAAAAAAGGCTTATGAAAAATAGTCACAAAATTTACAAAAGAAAAATACAAGTATATATTTGGAATATTAGGGTCTAAATACTTTTATTCTCAAAATGAATACATATGTGACGCATGTCACTTACAGACATTCATCTTAATGATAAGTGAGATGTGAAACTATATAGGAAATACAAAAGTAGTTCATAGAAAGGTGTCTATGAAGATTGTTTAGTTATTACTGGGAATCATAAGACGAGACTAGAGATGTCTAACACAGACTATGAAGATACTAGGGCATCCCTTTAAGGAACTGAGTTACTCTCTAGACATTTTTGAGAACTAAAGAAAGAGGTAGAGCATATAATTTAGAAGAACTCTGTGTTGTAATGTAGAATGAGACCCAAAAACAGAAGCAGAAAGAACAATCAGAAATCGATCGCAGAAAGTGAATAGGAACAACCAGCTTCAAAGATTTTTTTTTTGGGGGGGGGAGAGGTCTTTGCTAGAGGGCGCGTGCGCTCGCCAGACAGACAGAGACAGAGAGATAGAAAGCGAGAAATCACCCCCCCCCCAGGGGGCAATCCCTTCTCCTCCATTCTCCTCTCGGGATCTTGGGCACGCACGCACATGTGCCTGGTGTGAGTTTTAAGCCACCGGGTCCGGGATGCGAACCACAGTCGATTACATGGGAGTCCAGCAACATAGCCATTATGCTAACAGCTGGTCCCTGATGGCAAAACTTTTAAGACTTATCATTGAAACTCTGTTTCTGAGATGAGTCAAACAACCATTCTTGAAGGAACAATCCTTTGTTTATAAAACTTTTTTTAAACTGCTAACAATACTTTAAGCTAAATCAATCTTAAACTGAACTTTCTTAGGAAAACAAGCAAAAGTAGAAAACTGAGTCCCTACAGATCAGCAAGCTCTCTATAAAGAAAGCCATAAAATAACAGAAGAAAGAATACTTGCTATAGGGCTGCAGATTTCTGTTAAAGAAGAAAATATTCTGAATTCAAAATTTCCCATAAGAAATAAGCTATACGGTACTAGGAAACCTAAGTATATAACCTACAAGTCTATTTCCTGTGAAAATTGTGACCACAATATCTAACTTGCTAGGTATTGTAATAAAGATTAAAGATAAAAATACACAAAATGCACTTATACAGTAAATGTGTGACCTAGCACATGTTACATAGCTATTTTCTGCCAATTTTTATACACGCATTTGATTTTTAAAAAGAACATGTCTGGGCCAGCCCCCAGTTCAGTGAATAAGCCCTGTGTACTAAGCCAAATTCCATGTGGCTGACTGCAGTTCAAATCCTAGCCCCACAGCTTGAAAAACACACTGCATGTGTACACCCCAAATCCTTTTGGTTGGAGAAATGAAGGAAAAAAGATTGCTGCATGACCATATCCCATCAGGAAGTGTTCTTTCTCTTCTTCTCTTTCTCTCTTTCTCTCCCTACCCCCTGACCTCTCATGAGTGCATGGACCCTGGCAATAACTTTTTTAAAAAATGTTTTTCTTTTGTAAAGAAAGAGGAATGTGTCTAGTGTAGATCAGGTGTTTGAACACCCCAATACATAGCGAGTACATCAAGCCTAAGGTAGGAGTATGCAGAAGAAAGAGTCTTTTTAGGCACCATTAATAACTAAGAGAAAGCCTGATATAGGTATTCTCTAAAACTCATAAAAGCTTAAAAGGAAAAGAACAGTATAAGAACAAAAGACATTACATATTAAACCAGAAAGGACTTAGAGGTACAGTCAGCACTCAGAGAGCTGGTAAAAGAACAAGACTCACAGTATATATCACAGAGATCTTTATGAACACCTGAAGAATGAGATTCTGGAAAAGACTTCTACCCAGAGCAGGTTTCTAATGGTAGTAAGTCTGGAACTTTTACAATAGAAATAAGTAACTTCTGGAAAATGTTTCATGTGGTCTTAGTCCATTACTGTATTGCTAACAGAAAAACCTAAAACTGGGAGATCTATAAAGAAATAGAAGTTTACTCATGATTTAGAGGTCTGAGTTTCGGGGGCCAACTTCCAGTAGACTGCAATATGACAGAGGGCAGGACCTTGAACAGAGCAGCTGTCCCTAAGTTTCTCTTGGTCCTGCTTTCTATCCAGATGGGCTCTGACAGTTCCATTTCCTCTTCTTATAAACACACCAGAACTCAATCATGGGGCTCTGCTCTGATGAACTTATCACACCAAAAGCTCTACCCTGGGACACCGTAAAAGGATTAAGTTTTAACTAACAACTCTATAAAATTCATATGTTTAAATGAATTTCACCACCAAAGTATTGGCAATAGGAGGTAGGACCCTTGGGAAATGATTTGGTAATAGATTAGAAGGCCTCATTAATGGGATTAGTGTCCTTAAATTAATAAAAGAGAGTAGATTTCATGTGAGAGGCCATTTCATACCTTCCCTCATGTGAGAACATAATTAAAGGCTTTATCTATGAGCAAAATCTGCAGATGCCATAATCTGGGACATTCCAACCTCCAAAACTATGAGAAAGAAATATTAGGTTGTCAGGAAAGCCATGATGTAATTTTCAGTTTTTCTATGCAAAAATGCATCATGACTTTCCCGATGACCCAGTATTTGTTACTTATAAGCCACCCAGTTTATGGAGGTGGGCAGGGCTACTGCCATGACAGCAGACCAGTGGCGCCACCAACATGTGTGATTCCTGCCCAGGAGAGCTGCAGGCACAGGACTACAATCCGTGAGAGCTGCAGCAGGGCTGCACCCAGCAAAGCTCTTGTGGTGATGCCACCTAAAATCATGGGGGCAGGCTAAGCCGCTAAAGAAGGATCACTGACCCAGTGAGCCCGGAGACAGAAGAGCAAGTCAAAGAAGATTATTCTCGAGCCTCAATGTCATTTCCCTCTTGTGTTTTAAGTTTGCTCAACACCTGTCATTCCTTTCTTCTTTCCTATTTCTCCCTTTTGGAATGGAAATATCTGTCCTGTGCCTGTCCCACCATTGTATTTTAGAAGAATATAACTTGTTGGGAACCAGCAGTTAGCGTAATGGCTATGTCGCTGGACTCCCACGTAGTCGACCGCGGTTCGCATCCTGGACCCAGTGGCTTAAAACTCACACCAAGCACGTGTGCGTGCGTGCCCAAGATCCCGAGAGGAGAATGGAGGAGAAGGGATTGCAGCGTGACCACCCCCCCTGGGGGGTGATTTCTCGCTTTCTGTCTCTATGTCTCTGTCTGTCTGGCGAGCACACACGCCCTATAGCGAAAATCTCTCCAAAAAAAAAAAAGAATATAACTTGTTGGATGTCACAGGCTGACAACAGAAGTAGTATTTGCCTCAAACTGAATCACAACTTGAATCCCGCCCATATCTGATTTAGATGCTGTTTAGATGAGACTTTAGACTTAAATATTTCAAAGTCAATACTGGAATGAGTTAAGACTGGGGGCATTTGGAATGAAATAAAAGATTTTGCATGGGACAAGGTCATGAATTTGGGGGGTAAGGGGAAGAATGTGCTATGCGCTAAATACTTACCTCACCTTAAAATTCCTGTTAAAATCCTCATCCCCAAAGTGATAATGTTAGAAAACGGGTCCTTTGGGATCTAATTAGGTCTTGGGAATAGAGCCCTCATGAATGATATCAGTGCTTTATACAAGAAGACTGAGAGGGCCAGCCAGTGGCACAGTGGTTAAGGCAGTTAGATCCCACATGGCCAACTTCATAATTTGAGTCCTGGACCTGGTGACATGAAAAACATGCCAGGCATGTGTGCATATGTGCCCAAAATCCCAAAAGGAGGGTGGAAAAGAAGGGCTTGCAGCATGGCCATTCCCCGTCCCCAACCCCCGTCTCTCTCTGGCAACCAAATGCACGCTATAGCAAAACTTAATTTAAAAAAAGAAAGAAAAAAAGTGGCCTGAGAGAGACCCCTCACCCCTCTACCATGTGAGGACACGGCTGGAAGGCACCATGTATGAGCCAGGAAACAAGCCCTCATGAGACACTAAATCTGCTGGCATCACAATCAGACTTCTTAGGAAATAAATACTGGTTATAAGCTAACCAGCTTATGTTTTTGTTACAGTAGCCCCAAGAGACTAAGACAACTTCTGAAGAGAAGTGCCTCAAGCAAGGTTGCTCATACATTCCAGGGCAGCCCATGGAGACACAGAGCTCAGCGTCCTCACCCCAACAGAGACTACTCTGAGGAGACATTCCAACCTCAGGCCTCCCGGAGGCCTCCAGTGAAACCCCATTACAACCCAACTCCTCCTTTTGCTCAATCCTGCTTCTTTCCTTTCCATTCCACTGGTGCCAATCCTAAGAGCTCTCCCTAATAATTCTCCTCATGCCAACCACTGTATCAAAGCCTTTTTCTTTACTGGAAACACAACAGCAGTAAGATGCTAAGGAACTGTTGTTGCTATTTTAAGATCAGTTGAAGAATGTCAAGACATTATGAGAAGAACATGCTCATCTGATAAAGTACACACAAATGCAGAGAGGTGAGGTAAATCTATCACTGTGGACCTGCCTCTTCTTAGACTCTAAAGCACCCATTAATAGAAGTATATGATTTGGATGGAGAGAAGGTGCAGGAGAAAGGGAACAGCGTGTGGGAGATAGGTGGGTATGAGAAACAAGAGAGAGATAAGACAGCTCTGTCAGAAACAAAGGGACCCCTCTAAATGCAGAGCGGTGAGGTCAGACAGGTAGATAAGACGACATGAAAGAGCATAATCTTGAATGCTACGAGGGGCAGAATGGCACTGGGAAAAAGTATGCCCAGAAATTGTTGAAAGAGATTTTCCAATGATGACTGGTAATTGCGGTATATTTTCTTCACAACTAAACTTTTGCTATTACTTAAAACTATGAACTCTACTGCAGACTTAAATTCTTTACAGGGACCTGAAGAGAATTCAGTCTAATAAAAACTTAAAAGGAGAAGAAGTCTTTAAAATGAAGTTTATACCTGAGATATTTGGTCTTTGGTTTAGATTCATACACTAAATCCTTTTCTGTTCTTTTTTTATATATATCATATATACATGTATTATATATATGTTATATATAATATATAACATATATATAATAAGAAACATATAATATATATGTATAATATTATATATATATAATATAATATATAGCTTCAAATATATATAAAAATATATCATTATTTTATACATTCAATAACTGTATATCATTACAGCATGCAAAATGAATTTTCCCTGCATGAATACACTAGATATTAGTCCAGTCAAAGATTTATCATACACATTATCAATAACAGATAATTTTTCCACTTTTGTGTCCCTTAAATGTTTTCTTTTACCCCTTGATTTCCTTCCTCTCACTTTCTGTTCTTTTTCATTGCCCTTCTCCACATAGATTTCCCAGAGTCTCACCATACTAAGTGGTCTTCCCTCTCTCTCTTTTTTTTCCTTTCTCCCTCCCTCCCTTCCTTCCTCCTCCCCTCCTTTCCTTTCTCTCTCCCTTTTCTCTCCCTCTCTCTAGTCTGGGTATTTTGAGTAAACTAAAGCTTCTTACTTTAAGGCATTCTAGCAAGTGTGTCTACAAAGAGCAATTGTCTATTAACCAGGAGATATGCTTCACAGATATGCTTCACAGATACCTGCTAAAAGAATAACATTACAATACACATTAAAAAGAATGCCATTCACTGAGTGAAGGTAAACTACATATTAATCTTTGAAGAATCATTTTTAAACTGAAAAAGATCATAAAGATCATATTTAGACTAACCTCATAATTTTATAAAGGAAGAAACTATTTTCTGGCAAATTTTTTCCTGCAAATAGTTTCTTCCTTGCCCACCCATATAACAATATTACAAAATGCTTCTGCTCCACCTTCCGTCTCAATTTCCCTTCTCTGTTTAACAGCAAGTATGCTGCCAGAAAAAGCATTTCAAGGTAGATCATGTGAACTTCCTGCCAAGGCAGAAGAAAAAAAAAAAAAAAAAAAAAAAAAAAGTTAAATTGAAGAAAGAGCTAGCTCTTTGGCACTGAATAGAAAGTTTGCATCCTCTCACTCTCTTCCCCAAATCTCATGGAGCATAGGGTCCTCTTGGACCTATATCCAAAGTGCCTCTCACTACTTTCTCTCCTGTCTCTCCCCTGCACTGGGTTGGGTCCATGGAGCTATGAGTCATACTTTTAGGGCAGGAGGATAATGTCAGGCTATTGTGGTTGCTTGTATCTTACTCTCTGAGATACAAGGCATTTCAGCTGCAGACATGAAACCTCAAGGGAATGGAAATCCCATAAATAAATAAAATTCTCCATTGATTTTTATTTTTACTGATTTCCCATTTTCAACACCATAACAATTTTGCTAAAAAAGAGATAAACTGGTTACTGACTGGGAACAAGCCTACATTTTAGTACTTACTAGTCCTTTACTAATACTTAACGAAAAGCTTTAAAAATAAAACTCTCAAGAATTAAAAAAAAAAAATAAAAATAAAAAAAAAAAAAAAAAAAGAATTGAAAGTTGTGGAGACCAGCAGTTGGCGTAATGGCTATGTCGCTGGACTACCCTGTAGTCGACCACGGTTTGAGTCCCAAACCCGGTGGCTTAAACTCATGCCAGGCGCATGTGCGTGCATGCCCAAGATCCCGAGAGGAGAATGGAGGAGAAGGGATTGCGGCATGGCTATCCCGCTGGAGGGGATGGAGGGGGGGATTTCTCACTTTCTTTCTGTCTCTCTGGCGAGCACACACATCCTATAGCAAAAATCTCTCTCAAAAAGAAAGTGAACCCCAGTCCCATTCAAACAACAACAGATACAAATAACAAATACAGAAAGATTAAGAGGACAATTAAACAACGGATCAGGCCCAAACCATTTCCAGACTGTCAAGTTCCATACTCTATCTACATACGCATTCAAATGGACATGTGTTCTCTTTCAACCCAAAATTAGCACATACCATGTTGCTCATTAGAATGTACAATAGTCCCCCGTTTACGCTTTCATTTACCACAGTTTCAGTTACCAACAGTCAACTACACTTAGAAAATAAGTAAATGCAGTACATTAATATACTTTGAGATGAAGAGAGATAATATTCCCATAACTTTTATTAGAGTATATTGTTATAATTGTTCTACTTTATTAGTAGTTATTACTGTTAACCTCTTACTGTGTCTAATTTATAAATTAAACTTTATCATAAGTATGTAGGCACAGGAAAAAGCATAGTTTATAAAGGGTTTGGTACTCTCTGCAGTTTCAGGGTTCCACTGGGGATCTGGAATACATCCCCCACAGAAAAGGGACAACTACTGGGGCCAGCAGGGGACGTGGTGCTTTAGTGGCTGGACTCCCTCATGGCTGACTGCTGTTCGAGTCCCAGACCCAATGGCTTAAAATTCACTTCAGGTGTGTGTGCCTGCATGTCCAAAATCCCAAGAAGAGAATGGAGGAGAAGGGATTGTGGCATGGCTGTCCCCCTCGGGGGGAGGGTGATTTTTTCACTTTCCCTCTCACTGTCTCTTTCTAGTGAGCACATGTGCCCTATGAAAAAAAACTTAAAAGGAAGAGAGAAAGGAAGGAAGGAAGGAAGGAAGGAGAAGAAGGAAGGAAGGAAGGAATGAAAAAGATCAAGCAGGCAAACACTGTATGACCAGTATTCATATTTGTCCCCAACTAGGTAAATGACTAATAAAATAAAATATATCCAACCTATTATAAGAAAAGTGACCTTAGTCATTAGTCGTATGAATCTCTGAATTATATATTCTTTGGTAATCATAAAAAAAAACCTTGTAATTTTAGGAAGAAATGTTATAAAGAATATTGAAAATACCTGGTTTACCACATGATATGCACATTTGCTTTCAACTTCTGTAAGTGACAAAGAAGAACACTGTTTGACATAATCCTTCTACCCAAGATCAATTACACTTAATGGTGCCTGTGCATTTTAAATCACTGAGAGCAAATGATAGGTCTTAGGCAAAGCAAATTGACTCAACAGCAGAGCCTGCTGGGAGCGAATACATTTGTTTGAAAACAGTATTTCTTTCTTACATGAGTACATAGCCAATGAAAAGTCCTGGATTGATAGTTCTGAAGATCAGAATCTTCTATTTCACAACAGTGAAGGCCAGGGCAGGGCCAGCCCCCTGTGTCTCCACGTGAATACACATCAATAATTTTCTGAATGGGCCACCTCTGGGGCACAAAAATGAAAAGCTACTTTGGAGCCCGGCAATTTCTGCTGAGCGTGTCAACTAAAAGCCACCATGGTAGTAAGTAGCCCCTGCCTGGGAATCAGACTCAGACTCCAACAGCTCAAGGAGATGAACAATGTGCAGTGACATCAAGGTGCCCTGCACTATAACCAAGGACCCAGAGGAGGAAAATGCCTCTAATTGCCACTTTCCAAGCCAGCCGCCCCACCACCTCAAACACTAATCACTGACATCTAAACCTACAGGATTTCCCAGAAGAAACAAATGAATGCTGTGTATGCACACCCTATTTAAGACTGGCGCCACTGAGGCTGGCGCGAAATGGAACTCCAGGAACGGTAAGCCTTTTCCTCCTAGACATGCCTCCTCTTCCACCCACTCCCCTACAACTAATCTGTCAAGCACATTCTTCTCCATGTCCAATCCCAATTGTGCTGGAGTAGAATTAGGAGGTGGTAAGTAAGTAAGGATAAAAAATACCTGGTTCTATTGTATAAACTCTTCCAGACATAGTATGAGTATAGAAAACTGTCATTTACTTGACGGCAAAGTTTTATCTAGCATGAACGTTTATAAAATATGTCCCATTTTTTAAAATGTGCTTTCCTAATGACTTCTAATTTAAAATAAAGTTTCATTAAAATAGAAAAACATAATCCAAACCCTTTGGATATTAGAGAACCCAAGATGTTGAAACCCTGGGTTGAAATGTGGCAACATCCCTATGACTCCTATCAGCTGTCCTTTAAAATAACAGTCCTTGGAACCAGCAGTTGATGTAATGGCTGTCACTGGATTCCCATGTACTTGACCACGGTTCGAGTCCCAGACCTAGTGGCTTAACTTCATACCTGGTGTGTGTGCGTGTGTGCCCAAGATCCTGAGAGGAAAATGGAGGAGAAGGGATTGTGACATGGCCATCCCCCCTGGGGGGTGAGTTCTTGCTTTCTATCTCTCTGTTTCTCTCTGTCTTTTGGGCGAGCGCATGCACCCTATAGCAAACACCTCTCCAAAAAATAAATAAATAAAATAACAATTATTTTTCCCCTAGGTGTTTTCAATATCTGGGATTTTTTTCTCTGGCATTGACATGTCTCACCCTACACCACAGGAATCTTTCCCATGCCTCACAATTCTGTATCCACATTTTTCTCTTGCTTCTTTTATTAAAAATTTATAGAGTCTAATATAACTTTTATTAGAAATTTATAGTCTGATAGAACCCAGCTATAATAACACACCTTCTAGTGAAGGCTAAGATAATTCTTTAAGTTTAAAGTATCACCTTGCAAAGAATAAATTATTTCCTACCAGGCTAATTACTTAAGTTATTAACTTCCTTTGGTTTTGAAACACTCACACTTATGGGAAGAGTTGCAAGAATAATACAAAGAAGTCCTACATATACTCTAGCCAGATTTACAAGATTCACAAATTCCACCACATTTGCTTTCTCTCTCTCCACACATATATCCACACCTTTCCTGCATTATCTGAGTCCAATCATGACCTTTCTTTTCTTTTCTTTTCAAATTTTTTTAAAGATTTTAGCCATAGAGAACATGGACTCAACAGAGAAAGAAAAGAGAAGGAAAGCGAAAATTCACCCCCTGGGGTGATGGCCATACCACAATCCTTTCTCCTCCATTCCCCTCTTGGGATTTTGGGCACACATGCCCAAGCTATTAGGCCTGGGACTCAAACCACTCAGTCAGCCATGAGATTCGGTATCTTAACCATAATGCCATTTGCTGGCCCCCATTGTAACCTTTCAACCATGAGTTCTTCGGCATGTATTTGCTGAAAATAAGTACATGCTCTTTCATAACCATAGTACAATTACAAAATTCAGGAAATCTAATAAAATAATACTACAATCTAAAATTCATATTAAAATTTTGTCACTTTTGCCAAGGATTTCCTTTTTTGGAGATAATATTTTTACTGACCCAGAATTCAATTCAGAACTGCATTTAGTTTTTGTGTCTTCTTTGATGTCCTTTAGTCTGAAACAGTTTCTCAGCCTACTTACATTTTTTTGCCAACATAGATATTCTCTATTCTCCACTTGGCAGTCAAGTGATCAGATTATACCAATCTCTCCTCACATCCCTCCAAAGACTGCCCATTAAATACTCAGAATGGGGCCGACAGGTGGCATGGTGATTAAGGATGCTGGACTCCCACATGGCTGACCACAGTTGGAGTTCCAAACCTGGCAGCTTGCTTTCTCACTTTCTCTCTCTCTCTCTC
The DNA here is from genome assembly GCF_000334495.1 of Tupaia belangeri chinensis. Lineage (NCBI taxonomy): Eukaryota > Metazoa > Chordata > Mammalia > Scandentia > Tupaiidae > Tupaia > Tupaia belangeri. Next base: position 4,453,131 of record NW_006159458.1, on the reverse strand, counting down.
TCTCTCTCTCTCTCTCTCTCTCTGTCCCTTTCTGGTCAAATTAAATAAATAAAGTTAAATAAAATAATTCTTTTTTGTCTAACTTTATTTATTTACTATTATTTTCTAGTTTAATCAGACACAGAGAGAGAGAGAGAGGGAAAGTGAGAAAGCAAGGTCTGGGACTTGAACCACAGTTGGCCATGTGGGAGTCCAGTGCCTTTAACCATGACGCCACCTACCAGCCCTAAATAAAATAATTATTAAAAGGAAAAAAAAAAAAAAAACTCAGAAGGGCCAGCCAGTGCCATGGTGGTTAAGGTGCTAGACTCTCATATGGCCGACTGCAACTTGAGTCCTGAACCTGGCGGCTTGCTTTCTCACTTTCCCTTCCTTTTTTGTCTCTGGTGAGTGTATATGCCCTATAGCAAAATTTTAAAATATTAATAAATAAAATTAAACAAATAATTCCAAAAAAATACACAGAATAAGATTCTAACCCTGCCTCACTCCATCACTCTCCATATCATCATTCTGCTTTATTTTTCTTCATAGCATTATCAGATGTTACAGAATATATTCATTAATTTATTATCTGACTGTTTCTCCAAACAGGACAGGGAATTTGCCTGTGTATTACTTGTCATCCCTGTGGTGAAGGACTCTAGTTTCTCTTGTTCATTGTTTATTCCTGGTTACTAAAACAGAGTCTGGCATGCAGTAGTTGCTCAATGGATCCTTGTTGAATCAATTAATTAATGCTTGTCAGATAATCAAGTAAGAATTGTTAGAACAGCCAAAGATGAATGGAGTTCACTAGAAAAGATGACAATTATTAAAAAAAAAAAAAGTTATGCAATTTAGAGGGAAGATACAGACAGGACAGTGGAGAATACAAATAAATCAGCAAATTTTCTGAGGAAAAAAAAATCCTTTTCTTTAGGGTAAAATCCTGAAGGCAGACTACAAGCCCTGAGACCAAAAGTCAGAATCAATGTTTAGCTTTTAAGAATGTTTTAGTATAGAGTAAAAGTATCATAGCAGAAAGTGTGTTTAATATGAACATTTCAAGCATGTACTCTCAGTGACTCTAGTGACATTAGTGAGATTCAAACAACAGAGATGGGATGGATCATTTGCATGTCCCTACTCTTTGATTTACCACTGCGGTTTCAGGTCTTTGCTTTTGTTCATACAGTGTTGATAGACTTTTATAAAAAGTTAAAGTTGCATAACGGATGCAAGAATAGTAAAGAACACTCATGTATCTTTCTTTCTTTCTCCATTTCTTTTCATAATCCCTCCCTCAAACTCTTACCATACTCGATGACTGTATATTATAAATAACAGTTTTATAACGCTATGTCTTGGAGATTATCTGGACAAATTTTATTCTGGATAAATTTTACCATGTAGATTCAAGTTAGCTATTATTTCCAGAATGTTTTCTTGAATTATAATTTTACATATCCATTCTGTTCCATTGTTTTAATTTGTCATTTTCAGGGACTCCAATTAGTCATATGATGGCTCTCCTTTGCCTTTCTTCCCCTTGACTTCTACTTGAATCTGTCTCTCTCTGACTTTCTTTTCTTTTTTCTTTTTTTGGCCATAGAGCACATGCACTCACTAAAAAGAGATACACAGAGAGAAAGAGAGGGAAAGTGAGAAACTACCCCGCAGGGGGATGGCCACACCACAATCCTTTCCCCTCTATTCTTCTCTTGAGATTGTGAGCATACACACACATACACCTGATGTGTTTTTCAAGCCACCAGGTCTGTAACTCAAACTGTACAGTCTTACCATGTCGGATACAGCCGCCTTAACAATACCATACCACCAGCTGACCCAAGCCCTTTTCATTTATTTCTTTATATCACTGTCATTCTCTTCATTGTTCTCTGATCTTTCTTCAATGTCCCTTATTATATTTTCATTCAAATCAACTCTTTCTTTGATAGTTTATAATTTAGTTTATAGTTCTAAAAATAAATAAAATCTTCCGTTTTATTCTATTTCTTTCCTGAGTTCAATCAACCTTCATTTCATTTCCTACTTATTCGTGACCCATTCCTGACCTTTGTTTTCGAATTTACAATTCAAGGTATTTTTCACAGTTCAATGTTCATTTGAAGATATCTAATTCCATTCAGAGTTATCATGTTATAACATTCTTCTGTTATACTGTTACTTTTCAGAGAAGAATTTCCATCAGTGAAATGTTTAAGTTTTCCATTCTGTTTTGATCCTATAATAGTTTCTAAATGAAACTACTATAAGAAAAATGATATCTATGCATTTCGTGGACAAGGCTAACAATACAAAGAGTCTTTAAAAAGTTAATGTAAATGTATTATGAAAAAATAGTCATGGATTTCAGAAATGCTTGTACCAAAATAAACTAATACTTTGTAATTTTTCAAGTTTAGTTATTTCTTCCATGAGAGTGGAACAGAGACAGAGAGACAGAGACAAACAGACAGGAATCCCCAAAACAGTCTTCATCATGCCAAGATCTGCCCCTGGTCTCAGTCAGACCAGATGACAGACACATGTGTACGTGAGTTCAGGTCCCAGGATATAAACCCCAGACACTTCACAGATAGATCCAGCTGCACCACCACTGTGCTACCACCTGGTCCCTACATTTCATACTTTTTTATTTTTAGGTTTTTTAGGACATGTGCATTATCCAGAAAGAGATGGAGAGAGGAAAAGTGAGAAGATGGCCAAGATACAATCCCTTCTCCTCCATTCTCCTCTTGAGTTTCTGGGCACATACACACATGTGCCTGGTATGATTTTCAAGCCACCAGTTCTGGAGTTTGACCCATCATCAGACATGTGGGAGTTCATCGCCCCAACCATACACCACCTACTGGGCCCTTCTAAGTTCATACTTGAATTCCAGTTTTCCATAAACTTGTTGAAGTCTCCCACCATTAGTTTAGTTCACCTTATCTTTAGTTAAAGAGCTCCCTCTCCTGTCAGAGTTGGGCAGTGTAGTTTTTTTTAAGTTTGGCTTTTTATGGAGGGCAATGAAAGGGAAGGTACACATCATTCCATTTGGGAGGGACAGAGAGACATAGACAAAGGGATAGGAACCCCCAAAACAGCCTTCATCATGCCAAGATCCACCCCTAGTCTCAGTCAGCCCAAATGACAGGCACACATATATATGAGTTCAGGGAGGCCTCGGGATATGAACCCCAGACCCTTCCTATATAGATCCAGTTGCACCACCACTGTGCTACCACCTGGTCCCTACATTTCGTAGTGTTTTTGTTTTTTTATTTGTTTTTCTTTTTCTTTTATCCTGAGGTATTTCAGGCCTCATCCTGGTTCTTTTTCCTTCACCGGCAAGACTCCAAAGGGTGCCTCTCCCTTACTTTTAACTGTGTTTATCCTTAGAAGCCTGGCTTGTCCACACTGGCTGCCAGTGTTTAAATATTTCCCTGTCCAGTAATGTTCTTATCTATGTGGATACTTTTTCAGTATTTTCATACCTAGGATAGCCTTTCCTTTTCTGGGGGGTAATTTTTACACCATCTCCTCTTCTCTTTTCCAGTTTTTCCAAAAACCCCTAGCTGCCCACCAAGGTTTCTAGTCAGAGCTCATGAGGTAGCTCTACTAAAATTGATGGTTGCTTTCCAACAGCAAACAAACTTTGTATTGTCCTCTGGCTTCCAGTTGGGCTGGAGGTGAAAGATTTATGTGGTTTAATTTGCTTCTTATTGATCTGTAAATTTTTGGAACATGTAAAATAAATTGAGACTTAGCAGCAATTAACTCCTTCAATTCCTCATTTGTCATTCTTGCATAAAAGTGGATTTGTGGTTTTTCCCTTTTCAATACTGCCGTAGATACCGCTATACTCACCCATATTCTCTCTCCAGTGCTAAGGTCCCTATTTCTGCAGCTACCAGGCACCACGGCTGTGGACTACTTACAGCCACGTCTCTCATTAGGAATGATTAGCCAAACGGAACTGCTCCTCTCCATGATGAAGCCATAGCCAATGGCTGGCTGGT
>NW_006159458.1:4413592-4448950 GCF_000334495.1 Tupaia belangeri chinensis | reverse complement strand
AGGATTTTTTTGCTGTAGGGTGTGTGTGCTCACCAGAAAGACAGAAAGCGAGAAATCACCCCTCAGGGGAATAGCCACGCCACAATCCCTCCTTCTCCATTCTCCTCTCGGGATCTTGGGCACACATGCCCACATGCCAGGAGTGAGTTTTAAGGCAGTGGGTCTGGGACTTGAACCATGCTGGGAGTCCAGCAACAGCCATTACTCCAACTGCTAGTCCCAATTTATAACAATTTTAAAAGACTATCTCAGCTTCAGAGCTCCCTATAGGATCAGGGGAGTCTCAGCCGTCACTGCACTGCAGATCAGCTTCTCCTTCTGTCCAATCCTACCTTCCTCACTTCCTGATCCTTACAGATGTGTATCCTAAGTATGCTCAAGAGACGTTCTGCAAACAATGCTCTAACTCAAGAGGTCTTTAGGCATCCACTCTCAGATAATGATTATCATAAAAAAAACTGTGTTGAGTTATAAGACAGCACTACAGCATGTCCACTGAATGTACTGTATATGTTCATTTACTTCTCACAAGAAAACTGAGGAACAAGCTATTCTGATCATCTTCATATACTGGATGAGAAAAGAAAACCATAGAGAAGATAAGTATCGTGGGCAAGTATATCAATAATAAAGAAAGGATTGGAATACAGGCCCTCTGACTCAAAAGCCTGTTCTCTTGCCCAGCGACTCATGCCTTCACTATGTCTCTAGCATGACCCTTAGCTAGGCTTTTCTTATATCTCCCTATACTCTGTTATGAAGCACAGTCAGCACATGACACATACCAAGATGATCACAAATATTAAGATGCTTTTAGTTTTGAACACATATTTTTCACTGGTGGTTTGGCTATAATGTTAGTTGCTAATGATGGAATCTGAGGATGGCTATTCCAGGGCAGTAGTAACACAACACTTCAATGCAGAGGCCACATGGGAGGATCCTGGTTTGCATCCCTAGGTTTCCCTGTCCACACTGGGCATGTGCCAGTGATCCCGGCTGGCTGAGATTGGGAGCAGACTGCTCCACAGGAACCCTATTGAGAGTGCCCATCTTTCTCTTTTTCATGAAAGAAAGAAACTTTTAAAAAGAATTTAATTTTATACATTTGTCTTTTAAAACTTTAGTATTAAAAACAAAAGCATGGGCCAGCCCAGGTGCTGTAGTGGTAACACAACACTCTGCAACGTTGAGGCCACTTAGGATGGCCCCAGGTTCACGTGCTAAGGCCTCCCTGTATGTGCCAGAGGCACATGTGCATGCTCGGGATTCTGGCTGGCTGAGGTAAGAAGACTCTGTTCAGAGTGCCTTTTTCTTTCTCTCTCTCTCTCACAAAATAAATGAATTTTTAAAAAAAGAAAAACAGAAGCATGCTTGTAAATTCATCCTATTATCCCTTAGCCCTACTGCAGGGTTACTTTTCTTATGTACACGTACACTAGCAAGTATTCATTAACGACCACTTCTCTGTAGATTTTTTTATCTTACTTCCAAGTCAGAACAAAAACACTGTAATGTTTCTCAAAAGTTCTTACCTCCATCCTGAAATTTGCTCAGTCTTTCAAAGTACGATGACATGGGGGCCTGTACAATATCTAGGATAGCCAGAAGTGTTCTTGTTAGCCTTAATAACTCACTGAAACTATAAAATCCAAAGTATATAAGATTCCGAGCCAAGTGGACCACCTTAATAAAGAAAGAGGGAGTTGAAAAGAAAATAAAAACATTCAGAACTTAATAAACACTGGCATTTTTAAAGTTATCTCAATTAGATCAGGTATTTCTAAATTTCTTAACTCTTTAACATCTAGAAGTTAAAATACCTTCAAAAGCAACCACTTATACTTTGACTTATTCAAGTCCAGAATTAATCTAAAGTAAGATTTTGGGTAAAATTACTAGGTAGTCAGGAAAGTCATGACATGGTTTCAGTTTTCTATGAAAAAATGCATCGTGACTTTCCAGATGACCCAATATTTGTCTCTTAATTAAATATTAACTCATTTAAGTCAGTAGAATACCAGTTAATAAATGGCTATATTCATTAGTTACATTAGCAAATAGATACTACCTATGAAATTTGTCAAGAAATACAGGGTTGTCAGAAATGTCATGATACATTTTTGCATAGAAAAACACAGAAAAATATGTCATGATTTTTCAGACAATCCAGTATGTTCCCTATGCTGCTTTGTGGTTTTCTGGATACCATAGAACATATCAAATATAAAAGTCAGCCTCCACGATGTAGCCTCCAATGTAGGCTCCATCCACATGTTTCAGGGTTAGTCTCTGTGACCCACAGAATACAGTGTCACTTCCAAGATTAGATTATAAAAGACTGCAACTTCCAACTTGGAATGTCTCTATTTCTCTCTCTTTCTATCTCTCTCTCTTTTAGTTGACTCACTCTGGAGGAAGCCAGGTGCCATGTACAGGGACACTCAGGCAGCCCACAGAAAGACCCATAAGGCAAGAGGCTGAGGTCTCTGGTCAACATTCAGCAAGGAAGTATGGGTACCAACAACCACGTGTATGACACTAAAGCAGATCTCCCAGCCCCTAGCCAACAGTTGGAGCACTACCTTAAAAAGCCACTGAGCCAGTACTGCCCAGCTGAGCTACTCCCAGGCTCCTAACTCATAGAAACTATCATAATAAATGCTTGTTGCTTCAAGTTGCTAGATTTGGGGGAAACAGTTACACATCAAAAGATAGCTAGGGACCAGCAGATGGCATAGTGGTTACATTGCTGGGCTCCCACATGGCCAACTGTGGTTTGAGCCCCAGACCCAGTGGCTTCAAAATCACATCAGGCACATGTGTGTGCATACTCAAGATCCCAGGAGGAGAATGGAGGAGAAGGGATTGCAGCGTGGCCATCTCCCCTGGGGCATGATTTCTCACTTTCTATCTCTCTGTCTCTGTCTCTTCAGCAACTGTACACACCCTATAGCAAAATTCTCATTCTAAAAAAATAAAGGTAGCTAATACACCATGTCTCAAGTAACAGCATCCTCTCTCTAGTTTTGTCACTGTATCAAATGATATTATAACTGGAGGTATTTCAATTCAGTTTTAATGAAGATAAAAATCTCACACCTCCATAGAGATGAAAAAAATGTATCCAAGCATACTATAAAAATGCAAAATTGACTTTGTTCATTAAATGCAATAAAGCTTATACAAATAAAACCAAAAATCAAGAATAGTAATTAATACATAATTATAAATAAAATATTTTATTAGATATCACGGTATAATCAAAGCACCAAACTGTCTTTTACCAAGAGCAGAAGGAATCACGCCTTCACAAACTAAACTATCCAATAACCAAACCATCCTTTGTATTAGAAGGAAAAACTCTTTGCTGTTCAATGTATCTGTTTCTTGACTAGGAATATTTAATAACTCGAGTGGTTATCTTTTAAAAATACCTCAAATGTCAGTTTGTTTTTTTCTTTATCTCCAAAAGGAAAGGGCTGATTTACAACTTCTTTCAAGTATTCTTCAACAAATTCCATTGTCAGTGCAAATTTCCTCTTCATGTCATTTCTGGAAGAGTCTGTTATAGAATCATATCTAGAAAGACAGAAGGAAAATAAAGCAAGTTCAACTGATTGTAGTCACTTAAAAACAGGAAAACAGGGACCAGCAGTTAGCATAATGGCTATGTCGCTGGACCCCCACGTAGTCGGCCGCAGTTCGTGTCCCGGACCTGGTGGCTTAAAACTCACGCCAGGAGCATGTGCGTGCGTGCCCAAGATCCCGAGAGGAGAATTGAGGAGAAGGGATTGCAGCGTGGCCATCCCCCTGGGGGGTGATTTCTTGCTTTCTGTCTCTCAGTCTCTGTCTGTCTGTCTGGCGGGCGCACGTGCCCTATAGCGAAAACCTCTCAAAAAAAAAAAACAGGAAAGCATACATACTTTAACTTTCTGGCTTCATAATCTTGGATAAATGAGTTAGCCCTTCTAGGTATTGCATGCTCATCTATAAAATGGTGCAATTGAGAAATCAATTACTATATAGCAAAGCCCTCATGTCAGAATCTACTGTAATATTTTATGCACTTAACAGATTGTCCTTTTTTTTTTTTAAAGGTTTCTGCTTTAGGGCACGTGTTTGCCAGAGAGACAGTGAGAAATGGGAGGGGATGGTCACACCACAATCCTTTCTCCTCCACTCTTCTCCAGGGATTTTGGGCATGTACAAACACACACACACACACACACACACACACACACACACATATGGGCCCTGCATGATTTTCAAGCACCAGGTCTGGGAATTGCAGTCAGCCATGTGGAAGTCTAGTGCCTTAACCACTACACTACCTACTAACCCCAGGTTGTCACTCATATTTGACATTACTTCCATCTATTGGCTTCCAGAAAGATGCTTCTACTATCATTAAAATTTGTCATTTTTGCCCTCCATAAAAAGTATCATATTTACATTTGGAAGATAAACAATCTCAGAACACACAAATGCCTTTCCATAGATTTCATTTCAAAATAGAAGACCTCTGATTTTGAGTTCATCTGCTGAATTTAAAGGCTGAAATAAGTTTTTTTCCAAACATACTCATGAATCGTGATCTTTGTGGGGATTTCTGTCCAGAGCCTGGCATAGCGAACAGGCACCACAGATTCCTGGGGATCGCGGTCAACGTGCATGTGGAGCATCAGGCGACAGAAAGATGCTCGGAGGTCAAAAGGCAGGCTCTCATCCGACATACACCGCAAGATCAAATCTACAGAAAGCTGTGTAGAAATCTGGTTTATGGCCAGATACTGGCGGTCCAAGCACATCCTTGCAAAGAGGTTTAGTTGGTACCTTAAAAATAACAAAATACAACCTTATTTGTTTGCGCTTGATAAAGTTCTCAAACATCAAAGTACTAATTAGTAGTTATGTTTATGTTACCTGGAGTTCCAGGTATGTACGTAATATTCTAGTTAAATTGTTTTGGTAGTAGGTTATATGATAGACAACAACATACATATGTAACTGTCTCTATGCCCTTTCAGTTATAATTTCTCTTACTTGTGTATGCCCATGACCTGGGGCTGGCTGAGGTTAGGAGTGAATTACAATGCTAAGGTACTACCGGGGGTGTGCTTGCTCGCTCGCTCTCTCTCTCTCTCTCTTTCTCCCTCTGTCCCTCTTGCTCATATGAGAAATAAACAAATAAACTTTTAAAAAATAGAATTATCCTTCAGTCTTGTTGCTGTAGAAACCAGGGAATATGAGAATTCACTGCCCATCTCTGATTTCCTGCCATTTGGCCCCAACTTGGCCCAAGAGTTTCTACCTTGGTTTCCATTAAACTCATAGATGCCAGCTAGGTTCTTACTCCAAATATTCCAGCCAATGGGACCTTGTACTCTACTGCCATTTGCTACAGCTGAATTTCCATAAATTCCAATTTCTCTTAAGCCATAGGTCACTGTGTAGTCATAATTACTGTAACTAAACCACTGGTTAGCCCCCTCTAAGGCCACCCCATAGTCATGTCAGTTTCCCCAGCCCCAGTTCCTCTTTCTCAAATCCTTCACCTAAGTCCTGATATGTCTTTTGCCCACCTTCACTCTCATCAACAACAGAAAAAAATCCTTTCTTGCACAAAATCTCTCAACTAGTGGAAGATCGAAAACTGCTAGTAGTATATCTTGAAAACAGAGGTTGACTTTCACCTTGAATATTTTAAATTTAACTAAATATTTCAGCTACCCTAGTTCTGATATGAGATGTTCTAAAGGTCTTCCTCATAGATCCGTAACTTTTAGAGGTTTCAGAGAATCAGCTCTCAATGAATGTGTGAGATTGAGAATTGTGATTCTCTATCATACTCAACCTGTAATAGGTAAGAACTTCTAAATCAGCTCTGGTGCCTTCTTTTGCTTCCTGAGCAAGGTGTCTGATGGCTTTGCCATGAGGCTCCTTGTTGCTGTCAATCCAATAGAGCCAAACTTCTTCATCATCAATGTCATCTGGGAGGAGGGAGCTCTCCAAGGGGTTGTCTGCTTGCATAGAAACCACCCTTGAAATCAATAACACACACACAAATCTATTAAGATACACACTCACTAATTCGATAAAAAACTACAGCAGTTACAAATAATAAACAGAAAAAACAAGCCTCCATTCTCTGAGCTTACTTGGTTTGGATGAGAATGTCTGCATTGCCTGGACTCAGCATAAATTTACAGATGAGTTCCTGAGTTACAGGAATAGCCGTTGTGTTAGACACACATAGATCAGACAAATAATCCAGAAATCTGGTAAGAGAAAAAAAAAGTAATTAAACATTGTGACAAAATATTTTATACAGTCATCACAATAAAAATATACCTTGGAATATAATGAAACAAACTTATTTAGTTTTTTTTGGTTTTTTTGGTTTTTTTTTTCAGTTTTGCTATATATAGGTCACATGCACTCACTCACCAGAAATAGACAGAGAAAGAGCGAGGAAGTGAGAAAGCATCCTTGCTCCAAATATAGCCAGCCAATGGGAATAACCTTTGTATTCTACTGCCACATTCCAACCCCTTCTTCGTTCCCCTCTCTGGATTTTGGGCAAGCACATGCACATACCAGAGTGTTTTCCAAACTGTTGGGCCTGGGATTTGAGCCACATTGTCAGCCATGTGGAAGTCAGCCATTTGAACCAACATGGCCTGGCCAGATAGATTTTTAGTATTATTTTTATGCAATGCTCTTTAATGTGTTGCTAATCTACTGCATGAGTAGTCAAACTAAACATTTAATCCTTATTTACTATAAACCTACTTTCAAAAAGCACATGCTTGCTTCTATTTACTTGGTGATATCACCTCACAGCACTGGGATTTAGGTTTAGAAACTCATTTATCTGCCCTAAAATGAGATTCCCCAGAACTGACTATCAAAACAAATGCAGATCAAAACTAATGTTGTGCTGAGTGAAACTGAACATTGCACACACACAATGAAAGTGACTAAGGTCTGGCTTAATCACAGACCTATGCCTACTTTCCAGTGTTTGTTTGCCAAGCTAATTACTTAAGAAAACTCTACCAATCTGCTTGACTTTCTGCATTAATATTTCCCAGATATAGCAGCATAGTACAACAGAAAAAGAACTTGATGTGGAGTGGGAAATCTTGATCTATTAGGTCACTGGGAGAGTTGCAATGTATTTTTCTATGTTGTTCTACGCAAGAATGCATCATGACTTTCCCGATGGCCCAATACCTCATGTTCTCTTCCTAACTATGGGAATATTCTTGGGTCAATTACTCTCTAATCTTCTATTATCTTATCTCTAAAATGCAAATAACAATATACAACCAGTGAACTTTACGAGGATGGGGGAAGACTTAAATGAGATATATACAAATATATCTTGAAAAACGTACAGTACTATACATAACCATAAGTTATCAGAGGGAGAAGTAATTACATTTAATAATGTCTATGGAGAACCTGGATCTCCCATGAGCTAGAAACACTCTTACACTGGGTTATCAGAAAAGTCATGACACATTTTTGCATAGAAAAAATATATCATGACTTTTCCAACCACTCAATATATAATGATTAGAGCAATAAGCCCAATATAGTTTGTCCATGAAAGTTAGCGATAAGAAAGGATTTTAACTTTTAAAATGTCTATGAGTAAAACAAAAAGCTTCAATCCCTGCTAGAAAAGAATACTTCATGAACCACTTCAAACCTTGGCTCCCGATTTCTCCTGAGTAAACTGACAAATGTCTCTATTTCTTTTGCTGTAATATGTTTCTCTAGTAGTTTTCTGTTGTTGTGCAACAAAGCTGTGATAGTGTCTTCTGCCAAGATATCATAGCCAATCTGGGACTGCATGACACAGAAATTCTTAGCAATATATTCCTGCAAAGAAAAAAGGCTGTCAGAAGTGCCGTCAAACAGCTTAGAAATAGCAGGTTCTGTGAGGGTCACCAACAGTGATGAATCTATTCATAACAGAAAACCCAGTAACAAGTTTGGCAAACGAAAGCAAGTAATGCTCCAATAAATAAAGCTTTTTGAGGAAGAAAATGAAAATACATTAGCACATGCATAACTTAAATTACAACAAATAATTAGGTACCTAGAAACAATTTTTAACAGGGCTACTTATATTCTTGTATGTAGTAAAAACCAAAATTAAATCTAATTAAAATATAAGTTTTTATAACATGGCAATTTATGATTTCACCAGCCTGAGGCTCTTCTAACTCTCACTAAGTCATAAGCAACAATTCTTGCATAACTACAGACAAAATAATGACTGCCTGGTATCTCATTCATAAGGCATGAGATCTGTGCTGCTCTCTCAAGACAGACTGGAGTCGATTTCTTTTTTGCACATTACATATACTACAATGATCTGTGAGACGTTCTACTTAAATAACAGTAAAATTTCACATGTTTTAAAAGAAGGGTACCCGATATAGATAGATGCTACGAATAAGGAATTCTAATATGCCAACAAAGGGGACACCGAACACATTAGTCACTGATAACCAGGGACCACAGCAAGACCCCTTGGCGCCAAGAGGGGAGGGCTTTCCGAACTGAGACGCCTGGTCAACATCCTAATTCCCACTGAGGCAATAAACTGATAGGACAGATCATCCCTATGTGGATGCTCATAATTTCAAAGTCCCCACTGGGCACATGTAATAGGGTAATCCAACTCCCCAGACCCTGACCAGAAGGAGATGTACCAAGTATAGATGGAGCCCACAAATTTGAGCCAAAGGAACCAGCTACAATGGCAGACCTCCTCTCCTAAATATTCATGACAAGGCTCCATGATAAAAGTAACACCTAACCCCGGAAGCAAAGATTCGGACATAATTACAGGCAAGAAAATGACTGTCTGATATTTTATCCATAAGGCATGAGATCCGTACTGTTCTCTGAAGATGGACTTGGGCTGATTTCTTTTTCATACAGTACATGGACTACAATGATCTGCAAGACTTTCTGTTTAAAATAAAGGTAACATTTCACATATTTTTTTTTGAGAGGTTTTTGCTATAGGGCGCGTGCGCTCGCCAGACAGACAGAGAGAGACAGAGAGACAGAAAGCGAGAAATCACCCCCCAGAGGGGATGGCCACGCCGCAATCCCTTCTCCTCCATTCTCCTCTCGGGATCTTGGACACGCATGCACATGCGCCCGGCAACATTTCACGTATTTTTTAAGGAAGGGCACCATTCCTGGGCTCCTCCCCTCACCTTTTTTTCTTTCATAAGTGAGAGTAAGCATATGAGAGGTCACATGTGCATGCCTAAGAGAGAGACACATGCAGGCACCCCCGAGAGGATCTCATCAGCCACAATCCCTTTCTCCCAGCCTCCTGCAGTCAGGACCACAGGCATGCACGTGAGAAATCTGAGTGCGTCAGATGACCAGGGTGGGAAGCTCGGGCGCGTGCGCTCGCCAGACAGACAGAGAGAGACAGAGAGACAGAAAGCGAGAAATCACCCCCCAGAGGGGATGGCCACGCCGCAATCCCTTCTCCTCCATTCTCCTCTCGGGATCTTGGACACGCATGCACATGCGCCCGGCAACATTTCACGTATTTTTTAAGGAAGGGCACCATTCCTGGGCTCCTCCCCTCACCTTTTTTTCTTTCATAAGTGAGAGTAAGCATATGAGAGGTCACATGTGCATGCCTAAGAGAGAGACACATGCAGGCACCCCCGAGAGGATCTCATCAGCCACAATCCCTTTCTCCCAGCCTCCTGCAGTCAGGACCACAGGCATGCACGTGAGAAATCTGAGTGCGTCAGATGACCAGGGTGGGAAGCTCCAGCGGGCCATGTGGATCCAGCGTCACAGACTGGCACCCTACCACCTGTGCCACTGGCCGGGCCTCACGTGTTTTCTCTTTAGAAAGCTATCAATGGCCAGGGCCATAGCTCAGTGGTTAAGGGAACCATTCCAACATGATCAACTGTGGTTCCAATCCCAGCCCCATCACTTTGTGTGTGCCCAGGATCCTGACAGGAAGAATGAATGGAGGAAAAAGGATTGCAGTGAGACCACGTCCAACTGTCGGGGTAGGGGGGAATTGCTTTCTTGATCTCTCTCTCTCTCTCTCTCGTATCAATTTATTAATTGAAATGGTTAAAAGTTTCCCAAGCACCTTAAGGCACTGGAAGGGGTTAACTCAGTGTCTCTGTCTCTAGGGCACTGGGTTGATTTAGTATTAATTACACTGAAGCCTTAATAGGGAGGCTAATTCCCAGGTGTTGCAAACATTCTTTCTCCTCCTCCTCCTCCTCCCTTTTTCTCTGGGGCTAGTGGTCCCTCCTTGACCTCACCACAGAAGGCTGATTTCTGTTTTTCTAAGTTTCTACCTACAGATATGGAGACTAAGATCCATCTCCTGCTGACACTAAAACATGGACAAACCTCGAAATATATATGGCCAACCCAAATGGTTAGATATGACAACCAGAGATATCAATAAAATAGTCCAGAGATTGAGAGATTAACAGGCATCCTGTCTCAGAATCACCCTAATTACCCAACCCTGGCCCTCCTTTCCTTAAGTCCCGATCAAAGCTCCTTGCCGCCACCCTTCAGAGCTGATGCAGTTCTCCACATCCGGTCCCTTTCTTCCTTTGAAAGTGAATAAATTCTTTTCTATCCACTTTCATTTCTGAGTTTGTGAATTCTTTCACAGTCCATGACTAAGGTCACCCTTGCAGAGATCACTCTGACATTAATGATCAAACACTTTACAATCACACTCATTTACCCAAAACATAATTATTGAGGGGCTCAAGCATGCCAGGCACAGTTTGGGAGACTAGGGATGTGGCTATAAACAAGACAGGTAAGTTCTCACAGACTTTACATTCTAGTGAGATGAAAGACAATAAGTGGGCAAACAAATATGATTATTTTACATGAAATGAAACCAGCCGATGGATGGAGAAACGTGCCAACTTTACATGAGGCAGATGCTGAAGAAGTAATGTTTGGGCACCATGAGGAGGCAGCCATGGGAAGTTTTAGAGAAGCAGTTTAGACAGAAAGAATAGCAAGTGTATGGGGCCTGTGGTTGAACCAAATTGATGCTATCTTATAAACAAAAAGTGGGCACCGTGGTTAGAGTGTGGTACGTGAAGAGAAAGCAAGAGCTGAAGTTGGAGAGGTAGGTCAAAAGAGTTGGTGCAGACAGCACATTAATCTAAGACAAAAGAAACCATGGAGTAGCTTCAATCATGCGCTATTTAATTGGCTCCATGTTCTTCAAAATAGCTCTCCTACATTCCAAACCACTGTTGCCCACTTCCTACATTCTGTGTACAACCAACAAAGCATCACGAGAGGTGAATTCAACCCCTTCCACAACTCAAAGTTTTCACTGTGATTTACTAGAGAGTCTGTTTGGGAATGTACCTCTGTTTCTATGATGGAAGAATTTATCGATTGGTTTTTGCCTTAGGTAAAATTAACTGGAATGTATTTATCCTTTGAAAATCATATTGTTTGCAAAAATCTAATTATATTCTAGGCAGCATTTTTGTGCCCTTTCAAAATGATGGCACTGTGTCTTGGGTAGCCAGTTAAGTAAATGTTTTCTGTTAGTATGTCATTTTTTAAAAATGCATTGATTTATATATTTTTATGACCACTGTAAGCATACTCTGGCATAAATAAAATATACACAATGTTAATAAATGATTAAATGAAATTAGAGGTGTTGTTAAATTCCATAAATAATAATAAAAGGAGCCTCAATATTAAAGAGATGAGTTAGCACTAACTCACAAGTAAGCCCCCTGTTAGAACTATAATATAGGTGAGGATAGAGGAAAACAAGGCAATTAAAAAGAGTAGTAGGTCATTCTGCCCACATTTTTAAATCATGTTATCAAAATATAAAGAAGCTCCTTCATACTTGATATAAAGCACTCTGAATTCAACAGAACTTAGAAAAAGATGTTTTAGCTATCACTGAGATTCAGTTAGCGCATGTAGAAGAAAGAGAGAGAGAAGAAATAAAATCTAACCCTTAATGAACACTGGGACTTCATTCTTTTCTCAGCTCCATGATATAACTTTTAGGAAGAATGGAGAAAGGAATGCATCACCCAGACACATTTCCAAAGAAATCTGAAAAGTACGTCCCTCAAAACATGTAAGACGAGTGATGTGACTAGGTAGGGGTGTGTGTGTGTGTCTGTGTGTGTGTGTGCGTGCACATGTCAGAAGGATGGGTATTTTCAGCAGAGCTGAGCATGAGTGTCCACCAGGACTGGGAGAATAAAGAAAGAACCATCCGTGCCAGCCAAACAGAGGCAGAAGTGACACCAGCTGAGACACGCCACCTGGGGAACCTACTAGGACTAGCAGAATAATCAGGTCCCAAGAAATGCAGCACAGAAGCACAGGGCAGTACTGTAGGAAGACAGGTGGATCCTCTGCACTCTTCCAAAGGCCCAATGCAATCGAGGGTGGAGTACATCGTGGGATTCTACGAGACAGAGGGCACCAGGTAACCTCTGTAGACCTGCTAAATTTTCCTGTTAATTTGCAATCTCTGTAATACAGGGATGTTTGTATATTTGAAGTGGTGGCCTGTTTAGCAAAGTTTATTTTCCAGACCCAAAAAGAGAGATGAGGAAAATTAGAATACATTGAGCAGCCTCTCTCTCCACAGTTTCCACTCCAGAGGGAGTGGGCACTAAATTATCCACCACTGGAAGTCTTACCGCGAGCATCTCAGTCACTGATTCTCTGAGAGTCTGAGGTCATCATTTAACATTCTGTTAAATTCTATTTCTTCCAATAAAATATGCACAACTTTATCTACTTTACAGGAATGCAATGAAGTTAGGAAACATAATTATAGTGACAGCCTTTTTGACTGGAAAGAAAGATGCATACTACTAGGATTGTGTCTGAAAATATTTTAGGGTTTTTTGATATTGTTCTCTTGCTCTCATTCCTTGTTATCAGGAATCTATCATTCACCTCCAGCTAATCTGTCTTACGTATTTTTTTAGACTTTTCTTAATCTTTAAACAAAATTTCAAAGGCAACATATTTCTTCCTAAAGTAATTCTTTTTTTCTTGTCAAAACATTTTTAAACCACCAAGAGGCAAAACTATAATGATTAAGAGCCAGGTTTGCTAGGACCAGCAGTTAGCATAATGGCTATGTCACTGGACTCCCATGTAGTTGACCGCAGTTCAAGTCCCGGACCCAGTGGCTTAAACTCACGCCGGGCATGTGTGAGTGCGTGCCCAGGATCCCGAAAGGAGAATGGAGGAGAAGGGATTGTGGCATGGCCATACCCCCTCGGGGGTGATTTCTGTCTCTCTGTCTATCTGGCAAAAGCACACGCATTATAGCAAAAACTTTAAAAAAAAAAAAAAAAAGCCTGGTTTGCATATTGGATCCATTCCTTAAATTATAACTTTAGTCAATTTACTTAACCCTTCTCTGCCTCAGTTCACAATCTTCATTAAGTGTAACCAACTATGTTAATTTATACAAAGTACTTAGGACTGAACCTAGCATAACGTAAACACTCAATAAATACGATTAACCATTCACAAATAACATCTACCCTCTAGGCCCCATCCTGACCTGCAAACGCTCCCCACACCATCCTTCCTCAAGGACTAGTCAGCCTAATTTGCCAATGATACATTCTTCCCTCCAACTGGTTAGGAGAAACAGGGGACACTCGTTTAGCAAATGATCATTTCGAACAACTTTATGTTACATAAACAAAGACATTATTGAACACAATATGAGACTTTTTTTTTTTTAATTAAAATGACACTTAGATTTTGTAATTGGCAACTTCTAGCTATATTCCTTGATCTGTCTAGGTTCCCAGGCCTCTGTGGTTGCAGATATCACAGGCAAAAGCGCCCTTTCTAGCACCTATCATTCTTTCTTCACAGATCTCTCTTCCTAAAATCCCTGTCCCTATACAATTGACAAAGACGGTTTCCATCTTAAGCAAATACTTCCTTCCCTGAACACCTTCCCTGATTCCCACAGCCACAAATGAGCTCGCCTTCTTATGAGTTCCAGAGTGCTGTCTTTCCTCTCTCTGTCCCCTCTCTGCCCTTCCCTTGCATTGTAGATACACGCGTCATAACTTTTCCACTACACAATAAACTCTCTGGCCCATACGTGGCGAGGCTGGATCTCACACATTCCCCACACCAACGTTTCATTCCTCTTCACATAATAGACCTAACCACCTCCTGCCTAGCAGGAGCTAATACCATGCACATATTCGGACTCAGGGCACCCTCCCCCAAAGATTCCAGCTTTTTTTTTTTTTTTTGAGAGGTTTTTGCTATAGGGCGCGTGCGCTCGCCAGACCGACAGAGAGACAGAAAGCAGGAAATCACCCCCCAGGGCGGGTGGCCACACCGCAATCCCTTCTCCTCCATTCTCCTCTCAGGATCTTGGGCACGCACGCACACGCGCCCCGGCGTGAGATTAAGCCACCGGGTCCAGGACTCGAACCGCGGTCAACTACATGGGAGTCCAGCGACATAGCCATTACGCTAACTGCTGGTCCCAAGATTCCAGTTTTATATGGAAGAACAAATACATCTGTCGGTTCAAAAATACTTACAGATCATGCCTGGATGCTGCCAGTATAAAACATTTCATTTGAAAATGAAATTTCCCTTTTCTATTTTCCATGCTTTAGAATAGTAACCAAAGAACCTAATCCACACTTTAAATATGAAACAGGGGTTAAAACAGAGGCCGTGTTCTGACCTGATTTTTCCGGTAGTCCTGCTGGGAATGTCTCAGCACACGGTAGCAGAGGCGGAGCATGTATTTGTAGGGAGCATATCTCTGGTCCCCTAGATCTTCAAGTCTCAGCATCGGGCCTTCTCCTGCTTTTTCCTTAAAGGGTGCTTTAAGAATCCCAAATACCTATCAGGAATAAAACAAACCACCTATTTTGATGAATGAAGGTGCTTTTTTTGCAACCTATGTTAATTATTTGACAGATAAGAATACTGACCTCAAAAATACTCTTGTAATATTTGAGTACAATTCATGTAAATGAGAAAACACAAAATGGATTTAGGATACAGGAACAAGGAACCAAAAGACACTGCTAAAAGGATCCTTAAATTAAGTGACAAAAACATTATTTAAATAAAATGCTTAACTACGTTTAGAAATTATATTTTAATGGGAAATAAAAATCTTCAAGATCTCAAGTCACAAATATATTCTAATGACCTACAATATAGTTTGATTTCTATAGGCAACACTGTTTCTTCTATTATTTTCTATAGCTTTTCAAAATCAAAATGGTACAAAGAAAACATTTACTTTTCAACTGAAAATGACATCAGAAAATTACTTCCAAACCTCTTCGTGAGAGAATTAATGTACTGCTCTTGGCACACAAAGATGTGGTCGAAGCAATGAATGTGTCAGCATTCAAATGTAACAAATAAGGAGCATCGCGAGTGAGCCAGACTCTTGTGGGAGGGTTAGCAATTGGGAAGTATTTAAAAAGCACAGACGTCTGTAACACTGCTACAGGAAGACGACAGGCAGGATTGCCTGGAGATTGACAGGTAGAATGAGGAAGCTGTCTGTAAAAAAGCACCTAGTCAAGGGCACAAGCATTAATTCACGAAAGCAAACTATTAGGTCCCTGGGAAAGTCAGGGGTTTTTTTCTTTTTTCTACGCAAAAAGGCATCATGACTTTCCCAACAACCCAATAAAAAGGAATTATCCTTCCAAGTTCACAAAATATGATACATGTTAAAGTTTATTCAATAATTCTGTATATGCTAAACCTTGAATTTTATATTCATAACACTGTACTGAAAGAGTGGATATATATTATTTAAAATAATATTAATAAATCAATCAAGGTCCAAAGAGTGCTTGAAATCACACATTTTAGATTTTTTTAAAAAATGCTAATGACAGGAAGATTCTGTCCCACTCGATTTGCAATTTTTATTTTACTTCAGAAAAAAAGGTTAATTTTTATATATTCAGGTAATCAATCACAGATATTAGTTAATATGTCCATTGCTTTCTTTTCCCAACTCAGCAAGAATATGTGTATTAATCACATGATTTCTATGTTCCTTGAACCCATATTTAATGAAGGAAGAAGCACATTACTTTGAATAACAATTAACAGAATAAAAAGAACACATGAAGGTAGGCATATCCATGTACCTAGTATTATTAGGAGGTGGATTCATTTACTGGTGTGTTAGGAACAACTTCAGGAAGACATAATACAGGAGTGGCTCTGTACAGCTCTATCCAGCTCTGGACAGGGTACTGCACACAGCCCTGGTAAACTGACCAATAGGCTGCCTTTCCCAGGGAAGCGGAGGAGACAAGAGGAAAACAGAGGAAGTAGATGGAATTTCCAAGGTTACCTGGAAATTCTACCCTGAAGTTCTCCCAGCACATTTTCTGAAGATAGTCTGACCATGAAGTTTCTTTTAAAGGTTAGTGGTAGGCTGCTTCTAAGATGGACCCCAACCATCCCTGCTTTCTGGTTTTCACACCCTTATGGAATCCTCTCTCCTTGACTGTGGGCTGGATTCATTAGTTCTCTTTTTAGCCAATAAGACAGAGTAAAGCAATAGGATGTTTCTTCTAAGATTAGGTTATAAAAAGACAGTGGCTTCCATCTGGGTGTCCTCTCTCATTCTCTCTTGGATCCCTCACTTCTAAGGAAAGCAAGGTGTCTTATCCCAAGGCAGCCCTGGAAGAAGCCCATGTTAGTGAACTGGAAAGCAGATCCTCTCTTGCACGAACCTTAAAAGGACTGCAGCGTCAGCCAACAGACTGCAGCCTGGTGCAACACCCTAAGCCACTCCCAGATTCCTTAACCACAGGTACTGTGAGCCAGTGTCTGTTTTCAGCCACTACATCTCAGGGCCAGCTGTTAGACAGTACCAGAAAACTAATATAAGGACTTTCCTGATAGTGTGGTTCAATAAATAATTTTTAAGTATGCAAATTTAATATATGAAAAAATTCACCTGCGCCAATATATTTTGTTCCCTCATTAACTTTTGGCGTTCTCGGTTTGGCTTAGTGATAACCACATCCAGAACTTCTTGTCCATTATTAGGCACATCAGCAACAAAGAAGATGAGGTCCTCTAATAATTTGGTGACAAACCTATCACAAAATAAAAAGAAAAATTTACTCTAGAGTGGAAAATTTTTTATTATATATAAAGAACAAATACTAAAAACAAGGTATTATGCAATAAAAATTATTAAAAAAAATAAAAGATAAGAGCTAATGCGGTCACTGTTTACCTCAACCTTTACAAAGAATACTCCGTCTTTAATTCTTCTAACCCCTATTCATATTTCCAGCTCTAATTAAGTATATAGAAAAGCAGAATATTTTTGATTAAGTGAGAGCAGCTACACTTTTTTTAAGAGGTTTTGCCTTAGGGTATGTGCGCTTGGCAGAGAGAGAGAGACAGAGACAGTGAGAGGGAAAGTGAGAAATCAACACCTCACCCCACCCCCAGGGCAGGGAGGGGATGGTCACACCTAAATCCCTTCTCCTCCATTCTCCTCCTCCAGGGATCTTAGACACACATGCACTCGTGCCCAGCGTGAGTTTCTGGCCACTAGGTCCAGGACTCAAACTGTAGTGGGCCATGTGGGAGTCCAGCAACAGAACCACCACACCAGCTGCTGGTCCTACACTTCTAAATCTCTGCATCGAAATGCTTTTCTTTACCATTAACTCAAACGATACTTCCTCATCCTCACTACATTCCAATTTATCCAAACAATGAACAAAACGGAAAAACTTAAGTGATCTGTGAATAGAGACAGAATAAGCAATCAGATGTTCTAAATTGCTGTGAAAGTATTAACCAATCTATAAAAATTATATTATCCTAAAATCATACACTAATATTCACTTTTAACTCAAATTTAGTTTTATTATAAATAACTGTTCCCTAAACTTCAAGTACAGTGGTATTCTTCTTCCATAAACAAAGGCACTGGACACAGAAATGAGAGAGAGAGACAGCAGTCTCTCAATCACCACGACCACTCTCGGCCTCAGTCAGCATCAGATTACAGGCACGCACATGCCTGGTGTACTTAGGGATGTCTCCAGACACGAATCCAGAACCTTCCCACATAGATCAGCCTCACAGAGTGTCACACTCTACTGTGTCGTTACTACCCAGAGTGCCCTGAAAACCCTTCCTCCCTTAACTTTCTTCTTCCTCCTGCCTCTGCCTGCTTTTAATCATTTCCTATTGGTGATGGTAGACTGGGGGAGGGACTAGTAATCTAAATTATTACAAAATGCGTAAATTGATTAGAAATCTGTACTGGAAAAGGTGAGGGTTTTTTTAAATTAATAGTGAAGTACAACTTCTTAATCATTCAATAAACTTAGAATTTTTTAGGAATAAGATAAATGCTAACCAACAACTACCTAAATTGCCTTCATCCATATACCATTAGCATAATTAGTCACTGTCATTAGCTTGGTCAGTCTTGGTCACACTAGTAAGAAAACTAGTTTTTGGGGTCATCGGAAAAGTCATGCATTTTTGCACAGAAAGACAGAAAAAAATATGTCATAACTTTTCCAAAGACCAACAGAACTTCAATTATACCAGAAAAGTGTAGAATATAAGCAATTAGAAAACATCTTGCTCATATCCCCAGATTTACCTTCTAAGAGACAATGCACTTTCAAGGAGCCAAGTAGACATACCCGAAATCCAGAATTTGGCCACCCAGATAGAAATCTCAGCACACTTCTGGGGATCATAAACTCCGCTACAAAATTCAACCATTTCTGTGTTTTCTTGGTATGCCTATTTTAAAGTTAACGCGGTCTGTTTCTTTTGAAAAATGTGTCTAACTGACAATATTCACAGACATTCTTAGGTTTAATCTCTGAAGGCAACCACAGAAATGTAAAATATCATTCATGTGCATCAGAACATGGTGTGAACTTCTTTTGAAATCGTGACCTTATGTCTTCCAAATCATTCTGTTGTTCTTAAAACAAAATAAAAAATAAAACGATTCTCTTGAGCTCAAGTTACTTGCACACACTGAAATTAGTTGAACCTCAGCAGCCATCTACTCAAGGCAAGTTCATTTGAACATAAATACTTGCATTTTCTCTTAAAACATGTTAATATTCTGGCCCAGGTGCAGGCATGTGCACCGGACATTGCAGCTGCTGAGTCACACAGGAGGCCCAGTTCCATTCCTGGTCCACTCTGGGCAGTCCAGTGCAGCAGCATGCACCTATCATCCCAGCTACTCAGGAGGCCGAGGCAGGAAGACCACGAGTTCACGGTTAATGTGGGCAGTATGGCCAGACCTTGTCTATGGGAGCCAGCTGGGGTTCCAGTTACTCAGGAGAGTACTTGGAAGTATCGCAACATGGTAAGATCTAGACTCAAAAAAAATAAAAAGTATACCACACACATGTGCATGCACACACATACAAATACATGCACATACCAGTGTGTGCACTTCCACACCTGGACTTAATTTGCATTTCTTTTCCTTTTTTAAAATGTTTATTATGATAGAGCACATGCAGGTGCATATGTATATTATAGAGAGAGACCAAAAGAGAAAAACGAGCATCTTTCACAGGGTCTGGTCATACCATGATCCTCTTCCTGTAGTTCTCCAGCCCATCACATCCTGGGAATGCGTACACTCAGCCAGCATGTTTCAGGCTAACTGGGCTAAGATGGAACCACAGTTAGCAGGGGAATCTGACCTCTTGAGCAGTGTGTTACTGCTGCTCCATGGAGCTAGTCCCTAATTTGCTTTTGTTTTTTGGGAGAGGGTTTTGCTATATGGTGCATGCACTTGCCCGAAAGACAGACAGAAAGCAAGAAATCACCCCCCAGGGGTGATGGCCATGCTGCAATCCCTTCTCCTCCATTCTCCTCTCAGGATCTTGGGCATGCACACACACGCACCCAGCATGAGTTTAAGTCACCAGGTTCAGGACTCGAACCACAGTCGGCTACATGGGAGTCCAGCGACACAGTCATTATGCCAACTGCTGATCCCCTAATTTGCTTTTAATAAAAACTTTTCATGTGACTTTCTGTCATGTGCAGCAATGATGAATACTATACGCACACATACACACACACACACACACACACACACACGGGTTTTTGTGTGTGGGTGACTGTGGGCATGTGTGTGTATTTTTAAGACACAGCACACCTGAAAACATAATTAAAAGCTTTATGGATGAAGAAAAAAAAAATACAGAGATGAACAGGGATAATGTTCAACCCTCATAACAGGGACTGAAAGTACATGGCAGGAACCTGTTAATAAAATAAAGATCCAAAAGCAGGTACTGAAATCAGGCTTCTATACTTCTTTAAAGAGGCTTAAAATTTTAGCCATGTTCGGCTGTGGCTGAGTTGCGATGGGAGGAATAGAGAAAATACAGGAAAAGGACTGAACCTTGCCACCTGCAATCTCAATGACGAAAGCTTAAGCTACCACAGGACATGAGCCCTCAACCCTCAGTAACACATCTGGCTTCGGACTAGATCTGGGGAGCCAGGAGGATGAAAACATAAAGCTGATCAAGTAGATGAGTGAAGGTAGAGACAGAAAGCAAAAATCACCTACCTAAAAAGAGCCCACATATTATAATCCCAAAGCACGAGAAAAACTGATAATAAAAAAGACAGACATCATACTAAAAAATTCACTTGTTTCCAACAAAATCCAAGTAACAAAACAATTTCAAGATTTTTTTTAAGATTTTTTTTTGCCTTAGGGCATGTACACTCACAGTCCCTTTTCCTCTGTTTTCCCATAGGGATTCTGGGCACACAAACACACACATGCCAAACATATGTTTCAGGTTGTCAGGTCCAGGATTCAAACTATGGAGTCAGCCATGTCAGATCCAGTGCCTTACCCACCATACCACCTGCTAGCCCTCAAGATGACTTTTAAATGAGAATGTTTTCAGTCTTGAAAGACATATAAAATAAAATAAATGATATGCCAAAAACAGTACATATTTTAAAAGACAGATATAGATAAAAAATAGGTGGCTATGCAAAAGAACAAATAGAAATCTCGGAAATAAAAATTACAATCATTTAAGGGAACCAGCAGATGGCATACCCATGTAGTCGACCATGGTTCGAGTCCTGAACCCGGTGGCTTAAACTCATGCCAGATGCATGTGTGTGCATGCCCAAGATCCTGAGAGGAGAATGGAGGAGAAGGGATTGCAGCAAATAATAGTTTATTAAGGAAAATAAACTATTCTGCACACAGTCTTGTAACCAAAAAATGTCTCCAGATGGGTCAGCAGGTGATTTGGTTAAGAGGTTGGATTCCCACATGGCCAACCGTGGTTGGAGTTCTGGACCCAGTGGCACATGTGTATGCATACCCAAAATCTCAAAAGGAGAATGGAGGAAAAGGAATTGCGGCATTGCCATCCTCTCTGAGGATAATTCCTCACTTCTCCTCTCACTGTCTCTAATTCTCTCCAGCAAGTGTACATGCCCTATGGCATATATACATAACACACACACACACACCCATATATACATATATATAATTAGAAACTAAATTTGTCAGAAAAATTAAAAAGTAGGTGCATCTTAATTTATATAATACATTTGTCCTTATATACATATCAAATATAAAACTTTACAAATCAGAAGAATAAACTATACCTCTAGGCAATTACTACAGGAAAACTGAGAGGGAGAATATTAGTGCATAATTAAAACATGCTCAGGAACCTTTGTTCCATGAGAGAAAGAAAGAAATATGAGTAACTTCAAATTTTGTAAGAAATAATATATAGTTAAAATGTGTAGAAAGTATTTAAAGGCAATTACTAAAAAAAATAATAATACAGGAATATACGGATCAGCAGGTGGCAAGTTGCTTAAGGTGTTGAACTCCCACATGATCTATTATCATTCAATTCCTGGACCTCGTAGCTTAAAAATCACACTGGGCACATGAGTGTGCATGCCCAAAGTCCAAGAGTAAACTAGAAGGAATGGGATTTGGCGTGGCCATCCTTCCAGGGGGTGATTTCTCACTTTCCTTCTCTCTCTCTCTGTCTCTGTCTCTGTTTCTGTCTCTGTCTCTCTCAGGCAAAGAGCATGTGCCCTATGGCAAAATAACAAAAAAAAAAAAAAAAAAATACACCAGGAATATAACCTAAAGCTTCTAAAATCAATAGAGGGAAAGGTAAAATGGGATTGAAGTAGGAAGGGGGAATACCAATTTAACAAAA
Source organism: Tupaia belangeri chinensis (assembly GCF_000334495.1). Lineage (NCBI taxonomy): Eukaryota > Metazoa > Chordata > Mammalia > Scandentia > Tupaiidae > Tupaia > Tupaia belangeri. Next base: position 4,426,622 of record NW_006159458.1, on the reverse strand, counting down.
AGCAAGAAAGAATTAGAAGGAAAAGAAAATAAGCAAGGTGGAAGGTGGCATAGCATTGAAACGTGGCACTGGAAGCTAACCACAGGAAAAGTTCTTGGCAAAAATACATTAACTTAAAAAAAAATTTTAAACTAACATGAATCAAAATACATTACTTATCAAATGCAAAGTAGTTAAGTTGCAAATTAAAATAGATTATCACAATAGATATTTTTAAAACCCAAATCTCTGCTACTGCTGATTTTAAAAAAAAATGGAAATAAAAACCTTTTGAAAAGAGGAATTGGCAAATAGTAAAAAGTAACTGTGCTGTAACATGTGTGTATATAAAGTGTAAGGGAAAAGGATGCTGCTTTCTAGTGATATCTGACCTGGTGATCATATGTTGGGTAACCCTTCTTTTAGATCTTGAGCTTCTATCCTGGGAAACGAGAAAAATCCTTTGAGACTGAGAGTTGGAAGAAGATATGGGTAGCATCTGTGATCACCAAACATTAGCACCACATACACACATGCCCCATGGCCTCTGGCTATATACCAACAGTTCAAAAATACTGAATTAATTATATCTCTGAAATGTAGATGCTGCAGAAACCCCATATTGTTTTTGTACTACCAGAGGTAAAAACAGTGTAGAAATTCTAGCTTAGGATTGTGTATGTCACTTCCTCCAGCTCCAACATCTCTCCATTTTCCCTCTTCCCTCTTCCTCAATATGTTCCCAAAGCTATTTCATTGGTATAGCTATACAGAATAAGATTGGAAAGTTCCACTGAAAATATCTAAGGTTAAGGATCTTGGTGCTTAAGGCAGGAGCTGGGTCTCCACAGTCCATCCCTAGGGTGAGTTAAGAGGGAGCTGGGAGAGAGAGAGCAGTTGAACAACACTGGCATTTTGAGACAGATCTGCAATATTCTAACACCTTCCCTTTGACCTTTTATCATTCTTCCTGGTTTTGAGCAAAAGGGGTATCTAATAACACTTCATTCTTTATAGGGAGAGAAAAAATCAGAGTTGTCAGTTATTTTCAGAAGGAATTTTATATCGAATTCTAAAACTGAGAAAATAATACAAATGCATTCAACTCTGCCAATAAGCACCACTGTACTGACAAGACAGCTTTGAAAGAATTTTGATGGGAAATGGCTTGTCTGAGATGACTAAATTAAGATCAATAATTGCCACTTCATATTTTTCTCTTTGCTATGATGTTTTTCACTCTAAAACAGTGGGGAAAAAGTAGGGGTAATCAAAATACAAAATCTCTGTCAGTCCTAGACCACCATCTGCCTAAGGGTCATCTTGAGAGGTTAAGATTCTTTCTGCCAGTTACTGAAGAGCAACTGGCCCTGGGTCACAGCCAGCAATGGTAAAGCTCTCAGAATATTAATCTTCATTTGTCCTTTTCTTCAAGGAATATCAAATGCTTAGCAAGGGAAACTTCATTAAGCAAGGCCGAGTACATTTCCGTATTTATATGAGAGTGACAAAGACAAAGAAATTAATCCATCCAAAGAAAGAATTAATGTAAGTAAAAATTCTTTTTTTAGAATTACTCACTTAATTTCATTTACTATTATTATTATTCGATTTGGACCAGAGAGACAGAAAGAGAGAGAGAGAAAGCAAGCTGCAGGGTCTAGAACTCGAACCACAATCGGGCATGTGGGAGTCCAGTGCCTTAACCACATTCCAGCCTCATAAATAAAAATTCGTATCTGCACAACAGAACCCATTTCCTGTCATAATTTAGCTCTGATATTTAGTGATCTGCTGTTTCCAAAAGTGAGGCAGATGTTTTAGCTTCTGGCCTTTATTCCTTTCCTCCAGCAGAGCTGGAGATATGATTGAATACCTAACAGTTGTTTTCAAATGCAGGTTTGTCATGGGGAAACATAAAAACAGAGAGGAATCTGAGAAACATTTGTTTGCATATTTGTGATTTTCTAATTGATAGAGGTGGAGGGAAGCAAGTTGGATATTTTGTTCTTTTGTATTATAAGATACATATCTAACACTTTCCAAAAGATATATGTTTCATTAAAAATGCTTATAATGGGGCCAGCTGGTGTCATGGTGGTTAAGGTGCTGGACTCCCACATGGCCAACTGCAGTTTGAGTCCCAGACCTGGTGGCTTGAAACTCATGCCAGGTATGTGCGCATGCATGTGCAAAATTCTGAGAGAAAAATGGAGAAGGGATTATGGTGTGGCCATCTCCCCAAGGGGGTGATTTCTCTGTCTCTGTCTCTCCAACAAGTAAGTACATGCACCCTACAGTAAAGAAAAAAAAAAAAGCTTATAAAATGAATCTCATGAGGCTACCACTCAGAGCAGGAAATGAAACATTATGGGAATCTTTCAAACCCCTTTCTAATCATAACTCCTCTCTCCCCTATAACATCACCTGGATTTTTGTGACAATGATTTCTCAGCATTTTTAAAAGTTTTTCCAATTGCTTAACCATCCCAAACGGGATAGCTTATTTTCGCTTGTTTTCGAATTTTACAAACAGTATTACAATATATGCGCTCATTGTGTCTAAGAGTTTTCATTTGACCTAAAGTTTGTAAGATTTACCTCTGCCATTACACATAGATATAGGTCATTTATTTTCATTGCTATACTACATTCCATGGTATGAATATTCTACAAATGTAAACTTGCCGTGGAAGTTTGGATGATTTTCAGTGTGGGGCAATTTAGAACAAGGCTAAACATTCTTGAACGTGTGTCCTAGTGTAAATGAAAAAGAACTTCTTTTGGAAAGATGTTTCAGGACGTTCAGCCTAGGCGTGAAATTGGTGAGTCATGGAGTGTTTTCTTCTATAACTCTGGTGGTTATTGCCAAACCATTTTCCAAGGTGGTCAAATTAATTGTCATCTCACCAGTTGTTGAGGAGAGCTCCAAAGTATGAACGCCTGGAATACTAGTAAGTAGTTCATTCCTGTTCAAATTAAAAGCACAGGCACAGCCATAGTGGTGCACACTCGTTCACTGTGCTGCTTGGCAGGTTGAGTCCACGTGGGAGGCTGGGTTCAATTCCCAGCCTACCCTCAAAAAATGAGTGTGGTGGTGTGTGCCTATCATCTCAGCTATAGTCACTGGGAGGCTGAGGCATGAGGATCATGAGCTGGAGGCTGGGCTGGGCAGCAGAGTGGGACCATGTCTTAAAGAGCTGGGTGTGGTAGGTAGACAGTGGTGGCTACTTGGGAGGCTGAGACAGGAGGATCCAGATATAGTGACAAAACAAAAACCACACACATACAAATAAAAGGAATGTGACAGATCGCAAAGACGAGAAATAGGGTAAACGCCTGTGCTCTGGTAGGAAAGCATGTGTATTTTAAGCCACACACGATTGAATCTTCTACTTATTAACCATGTAACCTTACCCAGTTTGCTTAATCTCTCAATTTTCTTTATATAAAATGTGAATATTATTTCAGGGCTATTTGAAGGATTCAATACAATGTATTTACAGTGACTAAAATAGATGCTGACATACATTAGGAATACAATCATTAAGCTATCAATATCATTCTTTTTCTAATTTATTTCCAAAACCAGAGTTTTGGAATCAAGGATCCAGAGCCAGCAGGTGGTGTAGCAGCTACTGCACTAGACTCTCACATGGCAATTGCAGTTTGAGTCCCAATCCTGCTGGCTTGAAAATCATACCAGGCATGTGTGTGTGCATGCCCAGAATCCCAGGAGGAGAATCGAGGATAAGGGATTGTGGTGTGGCCGTCATCTGTGTGTGTGTGTGTGTGTGTGTGTGTGTGTGTGTGTGTGTGTATGTGGCAGGTGAGGGATTTCTCACTTTCTCTCTTCCTCCCTCCCCCCCCCTCTCTCTATCTCTCTCTCTCTCTCTCTCTCTCTCTCTCTCTGCCCCATGGAAAAAACCTCAGGGCAGGGGGAGATCAAGGATGCAACTTCTCTGATTGATTTGCAAAGACAAAGAGTTACCCACCACAGTTTTTTTTTTCTGGTACTATATATTTGGTTTGTAGTACCAGGGCTGAGAAATATGTGTTGAATAAATAATATCAGAAAAACAAAACTTCCTTCAGGGGACCAGCAGCTAGCGTAATGGTTATGTCGCTGGACTCCCATGTAGTCAACCGTGGTTCAAGTCCCAGACCTGGTGGCTTAAACTCAGGCCGGAGGCATGTGCGTGTGTGCCCAAGATCCCAACAGAATGGAGGAGATGGGTTTGTGGCATGGTCATCCCCCCTGGAGGGGGGGGTGATTTCTCGCTTTCTCTCTCTCTCTGTCTTTCTGACAAGCACACACACCCTATAGCAAAAATCTCTCAAAAAAAAAAAAAAAAAAAAAAAAAACTTTCTTTCCTTCCTTTACTTCCTCTAGAACTCTAAATCCAAATATCAAATCAAGTACAGTGAAAGGTATTATGGGGCTGACCCAGCAGTTAAGGTTAAAGGAGCTATATCCCACATGGCCGCCTGTGTGGGTCAAACCCTAGCCTCAACAGTTTCAAAAAAACACACTGAGTACAAGTGAGTGTGTACCCAAAAATCCCAACAGGATAAAGTAATGGAGGAAAATGGATTGTGGTATGACCATGCCCCATTAGGTAGGGGTGCTTCCTCCCCACACCCTGGTAAACATATGTGGTCCTGGCAAAAAAGAAAAAAGGCATTTAAAAGGAAATGTCAGAGAATAACTAAAAACAACTTTTTTTAAAAAAATTTGACAGAAAGCTTGACAGAGAAACCAAGAAGAAGATAAGAAAGCACTCCTCAAAAAGGCTTGGTTACAATGCAATCCCTTTTCCTTCATTTCTCCATCCTGTTGAGATTTGGGGCACTCATGCACATGTGGCCTATGTGCTTTTCATGTGGCAGGGTATGGGGCTTGAACTGCCTAGCTAGCCATGTGGAATCTGTCTCCATCAGGCCACAGGCCAGCCCAAAGCAACTACTTCAAAGCTAAGCTAAAAATGGGAAAAGTCAATATCAACCAGATTTTAATTTCACCATTTCCATTCATTCACCATGATCAAGAGGAATCAAGTTCAACCTCATCCAGAAGCCAGTATACTGCTCTCAAGAATGTTCTAACTCTTCCCTTAAAGTTATCCATTCACTTGAGGGTTACTGTAAGAACTGACAATTGACTCTTCATGATTAGCAGTCATATAAGAAGTTACCAACCTCCTTTCATTCTGTGTAATTGTGCCATTTTCCAGTTTTTTAACTGTGGTTGCTAACACTTTATTCGCATCATTGGCAAAGTCCAAGTCTCGGACCTCAGAGAGTGGGACAGACACAATGGCAAATGCTTCTTTATCTTCTTTAGTTTGGCATGTTCCAATCTGAAATGCATTTTTCCATTAAGATTAATTAAAATAAATCAATAAATATTCTTTGAAAACTAACACATCTCAGTATGGCTGAAGAAACACAAGGCCAGAATAGATAATCCAAATATAAAAGTCCCCACATTTATCATCTACTTTAGAAGTCTGTAGGATACAGAGATTTTCTGTGCCCATTTCCCCCCATGTTCCCAAAGCCCCAGTGGAAATGTATTCTTTTCACAGTAGTCTTTGCTTCAGTTTCAATGGAGTAGAGAAAATAAACTCCTGGAACCTTCTCTTTTCACATGTTATGCTCACTCTTTTTGGTGTCTGGCTGCAACCTCCTGAACCGTTTTAGTCTCTCCACTTAGTTCAGCTACCTAAGCAACTGAAATGAATCACAATAATCTCTAATATTGGTGAAGATGAATTAAAAGAAAATATCAGTCATGATTTAATCATATTCACACAGCCATTAGCTACTTTTTTGGCAACATTTACCTTCAACATAACAGGCCTCTCTTCATCTGTGTCAATGGGTATACTAGTACTAGTTACCCATGTATTTGTGCATAAGTGTCTTAACCGAACATATGAGTTCCTAAAAGCAAAGCAATATAAAAAGCAGATTATTAAAATTAGCACACTTACGTATTGCCATATTTAACAGGTTCATATACAACATGAAATTAATATGTGTGTGTGTGTGTGTGTGTATCTTAGACTCATAATTGACTCAAGATCTATCTGGTTCAAGGGAAAATTCTGAATTACAGACTATTTGGAAACATGCTGTATTTTACCTAGGCCAGTGGCACCAGTATTACCTGGAAACTTGTTAGAAAAGCAAAGTCTACATTGCAGAATCGAAAAACCACTCTGCATCCCATAAATGTTATATGTCGGTTAAAAATTATAATTAAAAAAGAAATGCAAATTCTCAAACCTTATCTCAGTCCATTGAATCAGAAACTCTTGAGAATGGGCCCAACATGAGATATTTAACAGGGCTGTCCAGGCAATTCTGATGCACGTTGAAGTGAAAACACTGCCCAAGTAGCCAACTTGGTTAACACTGCCACCTGACTGTAGTCCTCTTTATAATTTAACCACTGCACATGTAAGTGTAGATGGTCAATCCTCCACAACTGTGAATTTTCCTGCTCACTAACATCTGTTTGTTACCCCAAAACCAATACAATGGTGCTTCTGTGGTCATTCAAGGACATACACAGAATGGCAAAACTTTTTAGTCACCCTGTTGTTGCCAAATAGGTAGCTGCAGTGGAACAAAGAGTCAGTCTTCTGGTCTCAGTGCTCATCCTGTAAACAAGTGTCCTTTTGGAGGTCTATTTGGTATCAAGTTTTCCACATTTTTGTGCTTTTTGTTGTTGACTTTGATGTTTAAAATGGCCCCAAATAGTGCTGAAGTGTTGTCTCATGGTCCTAACCCCAAAAAGGCACTATGTCTAGCATGCAATCAACGTTCAGTAAATACTCCTTGAATGAATGACTGAATAAACAAACAAATGGATGAATGGATGGATGAAATAGAAAACCTAACATAATGAAAATAAATGTGAAAGTTTGAATAGAATTGCTTTTGGATCATTTTTCACCTTAATAATTTAAGGCCATACAATAAGAATAATAAGAATAAAAATTCTTTGTGGATTTTTCAGGATGTCTTTGGTCCTACATATTTTAATTATCTGTAAGAGTAAAACAAACTATGTTAATCTATTCACTAAAGAACAAAAGAGGCACAATGTTTTACATCTTCTTCACTTGGGCTCGCTCCCTTTATAATGCAAATATTATACAAACATTATGATTTTCATTCTTTACTGGTAAAATTATTCAAAGAAACATATTTTAACTTTAATTTTTTTTTTTTTTACCTTGGTACCAGACAGTCAGCTCTCTGTAGAGTTGTGGCATCCAGTTCAAAAAGGGATGCAATGTCATTTCCGTGTGGGACTGAGACCAAAGTGTACATGATCTTCTCCCCTGCCTGGCGTTTTTTCTTTGAAGTTGGAAGGTCTCCATCTCTCTGTAGAGGAAGTACAAGGTTACTTACTTTTATCATGTTTCTTACTAAATGCTCCAATTAAGCAGGAAATAAGGCTTAAATTTGCATGTCATTTTTTTCATTGCATTATAGAAGTGTCTATTTCACATCAACCAGAAAGCACTGCTCGGGCCTGGTGGCTTCTGAGGTAATTATCATCAACAATGATAAGTCACACAGTCCTGGGGTAGGGTGACTTGACCTGGGCATATCACTAGGGCACTAAGTCACAACAGACATTGTCCCTGCCCTTGTTCCCTTAAACCTATTCACAAAGGCATAATTTTGACTATTCCACATATGAAACAAGTGAAGAAAAGGAAATTGTGTACTGAATAATCTAGATTTCAGAGTAAGCATGTAGTGTAAGAGTCCAAGTCTAATTCCTAAAACACAATTTGGACATTAACCTGGAGAAGACGATCAACAGCAACATTCCTATTCAGTTCATTGGCTTGTTCCATTAAATCCAAGAACACGTTATAATTGCATCAAAAATAAAATAAAAGGATATTTTCACACACACAGAAGCCAAAGCAATAATGTGAAACTTAGTCCAATATTTCCAGCACACCCAACCACTTTAAGCAGACAACACAAGATTAATGATTACGTATTTTTACTTGACCTTCTCCAAGTCTCAAGGCTGCATGAAAAATTGAATATACAAGAAACCAAAACACAATATAGCAAATTCAATAGAAGCTTGGGAATTAAGTAGATAAATACAGTTACTTACACACATTAAACCTAGTGAAATTTTAAATTGAGAGACTACCATAGTAGCATTACAGAAATGTGAATGGAAGTGGAGGGAAAGGATGCTCGAAAGGAAAAGGAAAGCAGTGTATACCCATTGATGAGCGTTTATTTCATGTCTGCTGCGACAACAAGATATTACAATTGAGACCAGCAGCTGGCGTAATGGCTATGTTGCTGGACTCCCATGTAGTCAACCACAGTTTGAGTCCCAGACCCGGTGGCTTAAAACTCATGCCGGATGCATGTGCATGCGTGCCCAAGATCCCGAGAGGAGAACAGAGGAGAAGGGATTGCGGCATGGCCATGCCCCCTGGGGGGATGATTTCTCGCTTTCTGTCTCTCTCTGTCTGGCGAGCGCACGTGCCCTATAGCAAAAAAACACTCTCCAAAAAAAAAAAAAAAAAGATATTACAATTGACCATTCCAAAACATTCTGTGGAGTCCTATCCCTCCAAGATAGTGAATATCATTCTTGGATCAGAAAAACCTTTGTGGTTTTGCTTCTGGTTTCTTCTAGAAATGGTACACAAATTGCTAGCCTGCTAAGCTATGCACATGAGGAAAGAAAAGTCACGGCTCCTAAACAGAAGCAGAATTGTTAGCTGCTAAATCCCGCGTAGCACAGCGGCAACCTGGTAGCTCTTAGCATCTATGATTTACAGGTCTTCCACAGAAACAAAAATTCAGAGTTCAGTGAAGGCAGGGGTTCGGCCAACTCTCCCCAAGTGATTTGACTCTCATAACAACTGTCTCTAACCTATGACTATGTGACACTGAAATCTGTTTATTAATCAGAAAAAAAAAAACAGAAAAAGGCATACTTAACATACTGCACATTGTAAGAGACTGTGGATACATAGGAAATCAGAAAACATAGGAATAATAATCTACTTCTGAACTCACGCCTGGCTTCTCACAATACCAAAGCTGCTCCCTTGGTTGTTCTTGCTAATCGTAACAACAAAAATTTGAAGATGAGAAGGATAAGCAGTATCATTTCTATTAAACAAAGAAATGAGCACAGTTACTCAAAGATATAAAATAAAGAAGGGGAGGAAAAAAGAAAAGGAAAAACAAGGAATAGAGAAAGAAGGCAAGAAGGGAAAGGAAAGATAAGAAAAAGGAAGGACAGTGGTGGAGAGGAGAGAGGGAAGAGGTGGGGAGAAGGGAGGGAGAAAAATGAAGTGTGTAGAGGTAGCGAATAAAGTCTTAACCCTAAATTCAACTGACTCATGCCTAAGATACCTCCACAAATCTTCTGAAAAAAATGCCTTCGATCACGAGACTCGCTTTCATAGTGATTTTCACTGAGGCCATGAAAGTCTCAGAAGTGAAAAGAAAGATGTATGAAGGGCAAAATACCTTCTCGTCCTGCAAGAAGATCTAAATGTATTTAATAAACCCAAGTTATCTGTCTAGGGGCCGGCAGGTGGCATGGTGGTTGGGGATGCTGGACTCCTGCATGACTGACCACAGTCTGGATATCAGAATTGGTAGCTTGCTTTCTCACTTTCTCTCTCTCTCATTCTCTCTCTCTCACTCTTGCTCTTGCTCTGTCCTTCTTTGGTCAAATTAAAATTAAAAAATAAGTAAATAAATAAATAAAGTCAAATAAAATAATTCTAAAAAAAATAAAGAAATAAGAGTTATCTGTCTAGACAAGTGAGTAGGGGAAACAGCTGCCCAGGTAGCCTACTAGCTTAGGATCATGGAACCTCAAGCTTGTGAAGGGTCTTTAGAGATCATCTTTGAGCAATGAAGACTTCTCAAATAAATCTCTGAAAGCCACTAGTCAAGTGAAATTCTATTACTTGGAATGTATTCTTAGTGTTATAGATATTTTTGGGTTTAATTATTCCTTAACAAATTTAGATAGCTTTTTGTATGGTCTTTGTTTATTTCTTGCATTTCAGTTCTCACAATCAGTTGGGAGCAAGATCCTAAAAGAAAGAGAACTATTTGGAATGGGCAAATAGGAATAAGAGGAAAGTAAAAGGACATGAGTACAGTAGATTGCAAGAAAAACAGGAGTGTGAAAGAAAAAGAGCCAATTGCCCAGTTTTAAAAACAATTTCTAAACTATATGTAGGTATGTAAGAACTGAGTACTATGGCTTACACATTATTAACCCATTTTACAGATGAACAGAGGATTCAGAGGCCAAATACACATAATTATCATGTGGCAGAGGTAAGAATAAAATCTAGTTCTAGATGATTCCATAGCTCTTACTCTTCACTAGTATGCTACAGAGAGACCATAACTACTAAGAAGCTTCCACAAAACCATAAGCTAACAACCTAAAAAAGATAAATATAACCAAATCTACATGTTTGGCTTTCTCTATTTTGTGACCACTTATTACTAAAGTATTTTATATAATAAATACCAAGAATAATCTAGGACCAGATGACTTCAAGGCTTAATTCTAATAAATATTCAAAGAACTAATACCAACTAGAAGCAGAAAGTATACTCTCAAACTCATTTATGAAGCCAGTGTCATCCTGATGCCAAAATCAGACAAAAATACAAGGAAAGAAAACTACAGGTTCTGATGAATCCAGATGCAAAATTCTCAATTAAATATTAGCAAACCAAATTTAACAAAACATCAAAAAGATTCTACACTATTTGACCAAGTGGGAATCATGCCTAGATGCAAGATTTATTTAAATATATGCAAAACAACCAATGTAATATACCATATTAACAAAACAAAAGATAAAAATCCACATGATCAAGGGGGACCAGCAGATGGCATAACGATTACGTCACAGGACTCTCATGTAGTCGACCAGGGTTAGAGTCCCAGACCTGGCAGCTTAAAATTCACTCTGGGTATGTGTGTGTGCATGCCCAAAATCCCAAGAGAAGAATAGAGGAGAAGGGACTACATCATGGCCAAACCCCTGGAGCGTCACTCCAGTGAGCACACATGCCCTGTATCAAAAATCTCTCTTAAAAAAATATATTATCTCAACAAAAATACAAAAAGCATTTGACAAAATTCAGCATCCTATCATGATAAGAATTTTCAATAACAATTATCAGTATAGAAGGAAATTTGTTCAACAAAATAAAGGTCATTAATGAAAATCACACAACGGATATCATCCTCCATGGGGGGGGGGGGTCCTGAATGCTTTTCCTTAAAGATCTGGTATATGGCAAGAGTGATTAATCTTACTACTTCTGTTTAAGACAGCAACTAAATGTATTAGCAAGAGCAATCAGACAAGAAAAAAAAGTAAAAAGAATCAAAGCAGAAAGGAAGAAGTAAAATTATCCTTTTTGCAGGTGGCATGACTCTATATGTAGAAAAACTTAGTGACTCCATTAAAAAAACTGTAGAACTAATAAATAAATTCAGTAAATTTGTGGAATACAAAATCAACAAACAATAACCAAGTGCACTTTTATTTTTTTAAGAGTTTTTTAATAGGGTATGTGCACTCTCTCCAGAGAGAAACAGCAGCAGAGAGAGAAAGAAAGTGAAAACCCACCCCTTGGGGGGATGACTACTGCACAATCCTTCTTTTCTATTCTCCTCCAAGGACTCTTGGCACACACACACACACACACGTTCCCAGTGTGTCCCTGAAGCCACCAGGTCCAGAACCCAAACTGTGCAATCTTCCATGTAGGACTCAGTCACCTAATTACCATTCCACCAGCTATCCCCAAGAACATATGTTTATGCTAAGAATGATCTATCTGAAGAAGAAATTAAGAAGACAATCCCATATATAACAACATCAAAAAGAATAATATACTGACAAATAAATTAAATCAAAGATATGAAAAACCTGTACAATAAAAACTATAAAACTCTGATAAAAAAATGAAAAAGATACAAATAGATCAAACAATATCCCATGTTCATAGACTTTGAACAGTTAATATTGCTAAAATGTTCATACTACCCAAAGCAATATACAGATTCAGTGAAATCAAAATCAAAATACCAATGGCATTTTCCACAGAAATAAATTAAAAAAAAGACCTCCAACAAAATTTGTATGGAATCACAGAAAACCCTAGGTAGCCAAAGCAATCTCGAGAAAATAAAAACAAAATTAGAGTCATCACATTTCTTGTTTTCAAATTATATCACAAAGCAGTATGATACAAATCTGTATGATACTAACATAAAAACAGGCCAATGGGGGGAAAAAAGAGAGAACCTAGAAATAAATTCAAGAATAGTCAACCAATATTGACAAGGCCACCCAGAAGGCCCAGTAAGAAATGATAGTCTCTTCAATAAATGATGTTAGAAAAACTGGATATTCACAGGCAAAAGAACCCTTATACTATACACAAAAATCAACTCAACATAAATTAAAATGTTTCTAATCTATGATACTGGAAAACTCCTATAAGAAAATATAAGGGGTAAACTCCTTGATATTGGTGTGGCAAAGATATTTTTTTATTATCTCACCAAAAGTACAAGCCACAAAGCAAAAACAAACACACGAACTACATCAAACTGAAAAAAAAAAATCTCTGCACAGCAGGGGAGACACTCAACAAAATAAAAAGGTAGCCAATGAACTGGGAGAAAATATTTACAAACTATATGTCAGATAAGGAGTCAATAACCAAAATAGAGAAGAAGCCACGGGCCTTCAGAACAAGGTTCCACATGGCTACTGTGAACTAGATTTTTAAGGGAATAAAGATTTTCTACTAATAATTCAGCCTCCAACAAACGAGCTAGCGGCAGAAGAAGCCACGGGCCTTCAGAACAAGGTTCCACATGGCTACTGTGAACTAGATTTTTAAGGGAATGAAGATTTTCTACTAATAATTCAGCCTCCAACAAACGAGCTAGCGGCAGAAGAAGCCACGGGCCTTCAGAACAAGG
>NW_006159458.1:4368875-4411672 GCF_000334495.1 Tupaia belangeri chinensis | reverse complement strand
GTTAGGTGCTAATTTATAGGATGCGTAAAGTTAGACTTGTGCTCATGGAAATGTGTGTGTCACATGTGTTTGCTAGGAGGGTATTTGGATTGATGAGGGTCTTTGGTGATTCAATAAAATGTGGGGGGAAAATGGTATAGAAATAGATAACAGAGACAGTGTGGGAGGAGAACAGGAGGTGGCAGAGGGTAAGAGAGGGAACCAAGGATGGGGGAGAAAAAGCAAAACATACAGAAAACAAGAAATGGAAGATCATTTGCTAATAATAACATGTTTGTTGATGTGCTTGATTGAGACAATATACAGTGTACTCTGGATGGAAAATCTCATTCTGTATGCTGTAATGATGTACAGTGAATGAATGCAAATAAATTGGGAAAAAAAAAACATTGTGAAATTTAAAAATAAATAAATAAATAAATAAAAATTTAAAAAAATAACCAAAATACACAAGGTTGAAGAACAATTTGATTTAAAAATAGGAAAAGGATCTCAAAAGAAGACAGGCAAATAACCAACAGGTATTTGAAAAAGTGCCAACATCACTAACCATCAGCAAAATGCAAACCAAAGCCATTATAAGATATTACCCCACACCTGTTATGATGGCTATTATCAAAAAGTTGAGAGGTGCTAGGGAAGGTGTGGAGAAAAGGGTCCTTTGTACATGGTTGGCTGGAACATAGATTTGTGTAGCGACTGTGGGAAAAAAATATAAAGGTTCCTAAAGAAGTTAAAACTTGAGACCAGACAATGGTGCAGTGGTAAAACATGATGCTCCACAAGGTTGATCCACATGGGAATGTTCCACGTTCACATGTGGAGATTTCCCTGAGTATGCCAGGTACACAATACCCATGATCTGGGGCTGGCTAAACTAAAGAGTAAGTCATGGTGTCAAGAACCTATTGGGAGAGTTCTCTCTCTCTCTCTCTCTCTCTCTCTCTTTCTTTCTCACTGTCACTCACTCACTCACGGAGAAAATAAATAAATAAACTTTTACAAATTAATTTACTAAAAATAGAACCACTGCATGACCCAATAATTCATCTTCTGGGCATATATCCAAAGGAAATTAAGTCATCATCCTGTAAAGACACCTGCACCCCCACAATCATTGCAGAATTGTTCAAAATAGCCAAGATATATAAACAACCTAGGTTGTGTCCATTGGCAGACTAATTAATTAAGAAATCTGTGTGTGTGTGTGTTTGTGTATGTAAATATGATTCAGCCTTTTTTAGATAAAGAGATCTTGCCATTAATTACAACAAGATGAACCTAGTGGACACTATAGTAAGTGAAATAAGTCAGACCCAGAAAGAAAAGTTCTACATAATCTCAGTTATATGTGGAATCTGAAAAATAAGAAAAAAAGTTGAATACATAGGAACAGAGAGAGCAGAGAATAAAATAATTACCAAGGCAAAGGGGATTGGGGAGATGTCAAAAAATACAATGTTATAGTTATGTAGGAGAAATAAGTCTAGAGATCTATTTGCAGCATGAAGTCTACAGTTACTAACTCTGTATTATATACTATAAATGTGTTAAAAGAGTAGATTTTAGGTATTATAGCACACACAATAAAAGGTATATGAGATATTGGTATATTAATTTGCTTGACTTCAGTAATTATTTCACTATGTGTACACATATTAAAGCATCATGTTGTATACCTTAAATATATACAAATAAAAAGAGAAAGAGAGGGCCAGCAGGTAGCCTGGAGGTTAAGGTGCTTGATCCCACATGGCCAGCTGCACAGTTTGAGTCCTGGATCCAGTGGCTTGAAAATCACACTGGGTACATGTGTGTGCATGCCCAAAATCCCAAGTGAAGATGGGAGGAGAAGGGACTGCAGTGTAATCTCACTTTCACTCTCTCTCTGTCCTTACCCCTCTCTGGCAAGCACACATGTCCTATAGCAAAACTGGAAAGAAGAAAAGAAAAAAGAAACAGAGAGAGAAGAACAGAAAAAGTGGTAGGGGAAAAGAAAGAGGAGGGAGAGCGAGGGAAGGAGGGAGGAAGGAAAGAAGGAAGGAAGGAAGGAAGGAAGGAAGGAAGGAAGGAAGGAAGCAAGCAAGCAAGCAAGCAAGTGGGTACCTTTAAAGGAACAAGAAAGTATGTTGTGTCATTGACCTATACCATACAGCTCAACATGAAAATCCAGGTGTTATGCTAAGATACAGATGTCAAAGAAGTAGTTTACCCTGGAAGCTCCGAAATCTGAGGGTGATGCAGAAACCACACTGCTATTTGTCTGCAAACAACTGAGCCACAAAGGCTTAAACAGGTCTACAGTCTTCTTTTACAATACCCAGCAGACCATCCTGGGCAACTAGGAATTCCTTAAGGTTACAATTGCAGTGCTATCTGATTTGAAAATGATGATAACAATGACAAAGAAGAGAGAAAAAGGAAGAAGTAGGTCTAAGAAGAGGAAGTAATCTGAAAAAGAAAAGAGGAAAAAAAAAAAGAAAGTTTGTTTTTAATTATTTCCTCAGTAACACAAATACTTGGGGGAAAATAGACCAAGGTAATTAGAGTCACAAAGAAATGCTATGAAGAGCTCATTTCTGGATTTTGCAATGCCATTGCAGCCAAAAGAAAGAACCACCGACACAATAAGTATTGTTAATACATGTAAGAGATGATTGCCTCAGAATGTGAAAATACGGAAACTATGGAATAGTTCAGTCAGTTGCAGAAATAACCTGAAGGATTTTTGTGAACACACAGGCAATGGACTCTGAGGTGAAACGCCTTAGTGGAATATGGGAAAGACACAATTAAAATATGTTTTTAACTAAGGAAAATAAAATTTTAAGAATTCTATTGAATCATGTTTGAAGAAAGGCTTTACACACAGAAGATTAACATGTAACCTAAATAAATGGAGAGTCAAAGAACATGAATTTAATAGTTTTTCTCACCACTGTCTAGTGTAAATAAAATGAATGAGTATGTCAGTCTTCTTGGAATACCATATCCCTAAGAGCAGTATGTGTCATCTAATTCCCTGAATCTCCTCTATTTCAATCTTCTACTGTAATTTAGCTTTTGATACAGATTTCCCTTCAAAGAAAATGTTCTCACCAATAAAATTATCTAGGTCTACTTAGCAATCAAAATTTAGCATTGTAGTTTATGAGGGGTCCTCAAAAAGTTTATGAAAATGTGTATTATAAAACACCGCACAGATTCAAAAACTTTTTGGACCAAAACTCATATGTTAATTCCTTGTTTTTATGAACTTTCTCAAGCTTCCTTTGTACACAGTGATCATTTGGGAGTTAATTTAGCAAGAGTTTGTTCCCCTTTATTCTGAGTCTTTTGGAATGGTAATGAAAAGAACTCTCTAGGGACCAGAAGATGGTGTAATGGTTACATCACTGAACATAGTTGACCACAGTTCAAGTCCTGAACCCGGTGGCTGAAAATTCACATCAGGTACGTGTGCATGTGTCCCAAAATACTGAGAGGGGAATGGAGGAGAAGGGACTACAGTGTAGCCATCACCTCAAGTGGTGATTTCTGACTTTCTCTCTCTCTGTCTCTCTCTGTCTCTCCAGCAAGTGCACATGCCCTATAGCAAAAAAAAAAAAAAAAAAAAACTGATAAGACTGAGAAGAAGAGATTAAATCTAAGTTCCTGGAGATTTCCTTCTCACTCCTCCCTCCCAGGTCATTTCTCCCTGTAGGGGCCCAACAAGAGTGATCAGGGGCCTCTCTATTTTGACACTCTGACTTATACTGTAAAAATGAAAATTATTTCCAAGCAGAGAAAAAACTCACTAATTAAGGATAATTAAAAGAGGCCACTCTGAATTAATTATACTATTTAAGACTTGTGGTTTTATTTCAATTACATAGGATAAGTGGAATGTGCTATTCTACCCATAAGTCATTTGCTTAGGTCCTAGGAAAATAGCTTTAATAAACAGAAAAGTTGCATTTATAAATAACGATAATTTTTTATGTATGAATAAGAGCTTCTAACATGCTTCAAAGTTTAAAAATAAAAATACTAACCAGTCTTTCCAACCTAAAAAGAGAGACTGAAGCAAAGTAAATACAGCAAAAGAATTTATTTGGGCCAGGGTTAGGATGATCCACAAAATCCAAAGTGCCTTGCATAATGTGGGCCACAGGCTTACAGATTTCAGATGATTGTAAAAGCGAAAGTCCTGAATGGGAGACAGGAATACCAAGGGATCTCGGACAATAGTGATTGGCTAAATTGTTTGGTAAGAGGAGCACAATGTAGTCACTTTGCTTAACCTTGAGGAAAGTGTATGATAGTGAGTTTGGAAAGTAAAGGAGGAATGTATTTGGGCAATAAGGATGTTCATAAAACAATACTCCAATTAAGGTACCACCTTGAGCTGCTTCAGGTGCACAAGCTTAAGAAAGCCACAGATGGGGAACCAGCAGTTAGCGTAATGGCTATGTCGCTGGACTCCCACGTAGTCGACCGCGGTTCGCGTCCCGGACCCAGTGGCTTAGAACTCACGCCAGGCGCGTGTGCGTGCGTGCCCAAGATCCCGAGAGGAGAATGGAGGAGAAGGGATTGCGGCGTGACCATCCCCCCGGGGGGTGATTTCTCGCTTTCTGTCTCTATGTCTCTCTCTGTCTGTCTGGCGAGTGCACGCACCCTATAGCGAAAATCTCTCCAAAAAAAAAGAAAAACTGTTTTTTTATAGTTTATCGTAAGTGACTCCATTTTGGTTTGGTCTGTTACAACAGTTGCTTAGTCTAAAAGAAGGGTCTTTTTACTTAAGACCATTAATTTTTACTTAATGGTCTTAAACATTCTGCTTTTAATCTCCCTTACTCTTAATTTAACAAAACCCTCAGTAAGCTTCAGGCCAGTCCCTCAGAATTTTTACCTAACAAGATCTGAATAATGAGTTCTAAGTATCCACATTTTGTGTATAAATGAATTTTTTTTTGGGGGGGGAGGAGAAGTTTTTGCTATAGGGCACATGTGCTCACCAGAAAGACAGAGGGAGACAGAAAGCGAGAAATCACCCCCCGGGGGGATGGCCACTCCGCAATCCCTTCTCCTCCATTCTCCTCTTGGGATCTTGGGCACACACGCACACGCACCCAGCATTAGTTTAAGCCACCAGGTCCAGGACTCAAACTGCAGTAGACTGTATGGGAGTCCAGCGACATAGCCATTATGCCAACAGCTGGTCCCTATAAATGAAGTTTTGGTGCAGAAGAAAATCACAATTATACCTTTATAACAGAAAGACAATCCCATTTAAAATTGTGTGCTTGTGGCTTTTGTTTACAAAACCACAGTTTTAAGAAAGAAAAAAAGACACAAAAACTTTAGTTTCCTACACAGAAATGCATTGCCTTCCCCTCTTGTGATGTATCACAAGAAAATATATTAGGGCACAATGCAGTTTAAACAGGTGTTAAATTTAATATCAGCTGCCTCTCTGAAAGTCTCTCAATTTAGGGTAAGGCACAGCCTTGAAATATGAACACCTCATCCGCTGCACTCATACTGAAATAGCATTTTCACTTGGAAGAAAAGGCACGCAGCCTCTCAGATTATTGTACACAAGGAGAAAATCTCTTCTGAAAAGCCAGCCCAGAATCCCCTTACTTCTGCCATCACTGTGAGACTTGCGGTGGCAGCACAACAGTTAGCCCCTAGAACACCCCCTCTGTTGACTCATTCGTGAGTCATCGAATTTTTAGCAGAGACATCATGTCTCAATTCTGCTGTTGGGAGCCAGAGACACTCAGTAAGAAACAATGTCTGTGTTTTCAGAGCTGATTCAGACCCGTGCCCGGCACAGCGGCATAATAATGCACAGGCATCTGTGTTTTTGTTCACGTCCTCCAGAGCTCTCACACTGACTTTATGTAACCACACACAATTCTGCCATTTAAAGCTGGAAACACTTTTGCTTTTCCCAAAGTTCCTTTTTTTTTGAGAAAGTTTTGTTTTTGTTTTTTTTGTGTGTTTTGGTTTTTGGGGTTTTTTTGCTATAGGGTGCAAGCACTCACCGAGAGATAAATGCAAAAAATCACCTCCCCTCCTTACCAAGGGGATGGCCATGCTGCAATCCTTTCTCCATTCTCCTCTAGAGATTTGGGCACACACACACCTGCCTGGTGTGGGTTTCAAGCTGCTGGGTCTGGGATTCGAACTGTGTTCAAACACGTGGGAGTCTAGTACCCCAACCACCACACCACCTGCTGGTGCCCCCAAAGGTTTCTTAACAAACTGTTCCTCTCATATGAATTCCTAATAAGATCCTTTTTTCTTTCTTTTCCTTATCACCTTACCAGTGATTAGGACACAAGGAAACTGTGTGTGTGTGTGGGGGGGGGGGCTCCTTTCATAATCTGGTACCCTTCCCTCCAAATTCCACAGGTTAGAATTATCAAGTGTATTTCAGCAAAGTCTGCTAGTCCTGGAACATTTCTGTTTACGTATGTAAATGCACACAGGCCAGTGGTGCTCAACAGGGAGAGATTCTGTCCTTCAGGAGACACCAGGCAATTTCTGGACAAACTTTTTAGTTGCACAACTGGGGTAAGGAGGATGGCTCCTGGCACTTAGTGCGTAACAGCCACTGATGCTGCTAAATGCCCAATAATGCAAAGAACATCCCCCACAACAAAAATGATCGGGCCCAGTATGTCAATGTTACTGAGGTTGAGAAGCCCCAGCATAGACAAAAGACACTCACTCCAAAAATCAGATCACCTTCCCCCTAAGTATGGTAATATTAATGGGGGTGGTGTTACTTCCCAAAAAATCCCCTTCAAAGAGTCATTTAAAAAGATACAGCCTTTCAGAGAAAAGAAACTAATAACTATCAGGTTCCCAGCTGGGTTTGACATGGTTCCAATGTTTACAGGGTCCCTGTAGACACTGTACATTTGTAAGATTGGAAATAATAGACTCCTTTGTAGAATAAATACAGCAATTTGGGTCTTAATGGGTGCTCTGCCACACACCAACTCATTTCAGCAGCACCACACATTAACCTTTGAAACTTCAAAAATGGAAGGCACATTTTGATTACAGGAGAAATATTAGCGGGGCATTAAACAGACAACATACAGAAAATTAGGAAAGAAAAACTTAACATGGTCACAGTGAATGTGCTGTTACTGGAACCCAGACCTGAGGTGAAATAGCATTGGTTTGGGAAATTCATTTCACATTCCACAGACTGGAGATAAACTCTAACAGTTCCTTTGTTTACTTCTGTAGACACAAACATAATTATTGTTATGTGATAAACGGTCTATGAAATGAGAAGCCATATTGTTAGCTTTATGTTCCATGTTCTCAGTTTTGTTTACTTTTGAGCTAGCTAGGGATTCTGGCAAGGAAAAAAAATTTAAATCAAATGTCTCCAGTTGGATGTCTCCCTGAGATGACAGATAAGATCCAGTCATAAACTTTTACAGCAAAGAGACCCACCTGTGTTGTGTGCAATTAAAGTATACTAAATAAATTGCTTAAACAGAGAGTATTCTTTTCTACCTTTTCAGGTGAATGAAGAAATTACGTTTTGGAATAAAAAGGAAAAGATATCAAATCTAAAAACTTAATTATCATGCAGAGTGAACTTCACCATGGATTTATTGCTTATATATATTTTCTGTTCTCTAAAAACCTTCATTCTTATTCTTTCACTCTGCTCTACCTAAAACCATCAGCAGAATCACCAAATATCATATAGCAGAAAGGAGAGGAGTACAGAGATTTAATTGCACAATTTGAAGCTTTGCTATAGTGCCCTTTTAATAGAAACACCTTACATTTTTAGTCTACCAACATCTTTGATCCAGAGTGTATCCTTCAGGCATGCAGGTAAGGAACATAGGCCAAACATCTTCATTCCATGACACAGGTCAGGAAACTAAGTCCAGAAAAACTAACTATATTACAAAAATGAATCTTGAGAAAGAGAAAACATTACTCTCAGCTAGGCCATGGTGCTCTCCGTTGAACGTGAACAGTTTCACAGAGAATCAGCATTAGACAAAGTCACTCTGATCATGATGGATCAAGACAAAAACACCACCACTGCCTAATCATGTCTGACCACAAAACATGACTACTGCCCAAGACACAAAAATGACTGAATATCCCTCTACTCCAGCTAATATGGATGACTGCTGCTTCATTAGCAACAATAACGTTAGCCTCTGCTCCCTATCAATAGAATGTACTAAGAGACCAACCACAACCACAGAACTACTTCCTCTTCTTACAGCATTCCTTTCCACAGCAAAGCCCTCCTTCCTTAAACCCCTCTACCCTACAATCACTCTACACAATCCCAAATTCAACAATAACCTATTTCTCTTTTTTGAAGAATTATTTAATTCCATTTATTGTTATTATTATTATCATTTTATTTGACCAGACAGAGACAGAGGGAAAAAGAGAAAGCAAGATTGCAGGCCACCAGATCCGGGACTGGAACCACTCGGCCATATGTGAATCCAGCGTCTTCATCCACCAAACGCCACCTGCCAGCCCCACAATAACCTATTTCTAACATGCTCTTATTAGATTCCCCAGGTTGTCCATTGTGTGTGCTTTCCCCACAGTAATGAGTAATACACCCAACTTGTTCTATTCCAGGTGTGTTCCTGCTGGTCTTTACCTGGAAGCCATTGACAAGCTCATAGGAAGAACCAAAGAAGCCATGATTCATACTCAGCTTTTTAAACCTGGTTACTGATCATGTTTTCCTAAATCATAGGAAAGTAAGAACCAAACAATCCTGAGGCAGCCATTTGAAAAACAACAGAAATGCCCATCCACAGTGACAAAATTGAACTAGAAAAAGAATATACAACTGACCAAAGAAATCTACCGGTATGCTTAGGGACATTTTAACATAAATTAGAGCTTTCACTGGGCAAGTAACCTGGTGTGCCAGTTTCATTTCTATTGTAAGCATAAGATGGCGAGGGGAGTTAAACAGGATTAAATCAGGTTCAGAAATTCTGATTTGAATAACCTTCTCCATGTCAGTGTTCCTATAAAACAAAGCTGTGCACCAATATGTGTGTGTGTGTGTGTGTGTGTGTGTGTGTGTGTGTGTGTGAGTGTGTACTGGGTCTTCAGAAAAGTCATGACATATTTTTCTATGGTTTTCTACACAAAAGTGCATCACATCTTTTCCAGTGATCTTGTGTGTGTGTGTGTGTGTGTGTGTGTGTGTGTGTGCGCGCGCGCATATTTTTTTTTAAACCAGAGGATGCGTATGCCCACCAAAGAGAGAAACAGAAAGAGAGAGAGAAAGACAAAAAACACCCTCCATGGGGCATGATCACATTGCAATCCCTTTTTTTCCATTATTCTCTCCTTTTGAGATTTTGGGCATGCATGCACACGTGCCCAGCATGTTTTTTCAAGTCACTGAGTCTGAGACGAACCACATGGTTGCCCATGCAGAATCCAGCTGCCTTAAATGCCAGGACATGAGCTGGCCCAACAGCATGCATTTTAACAATCTAAATCTCTCTATCAAAGGGTACAGTTTTGAGTGATATAATATCTGCCAACCTCAAAAAAAAAGACTGCTAAATTCCTAAGAAAACCACATTAAGGACTATTTATATTACAAAATATCTAGTTAAATTGCTTAAAAAAAAAAAGGCCAGTCAGTGCCACGGTGGTTAAGGTGCCTGGATCCCAGACGGCTGACTGTGCATTTTGAATCCTGGACCACTAACTTGAAAAACATGCTGGACACATGTGCATGCATGCCTAAAATCCCAAAAGGAGGAGAACAGAAAATGGATGTGTGGTGTATCCTTTCTCACTTCTCTAACTCTAACCTCTCTCTCTCTCCCCCCTCCTTCCCTCCCTCCCTCAACTTGGCAAGAACACAAGCCATCTAGCCAATTATTTTTAAAAAATTACTTAGGAAACAAAAAGATAGAAACTATTCAGTCCATTATTCAAAAGGTTTGTCTGCATCACATCAAATTGCTCTGGATTTCTAATTGAATAAAGAAGTCATTTTGGGGACCAGCAGTTAGCGTAATGGCTATGTCGCTGGACTCCCATGTGGTCGACCGCGGTTCGCATCCTGAACCTGGGGGCTTAAGCCTCACGCCGGGCGCGTGTGCGTGCGTGCCCAAGATCCCGAGAGGAGAATGGAGGAGAGGGTATTGCGGCATGGCCATACCCCCTGGGGGGTGATTTTTCGCTTTCTGTCTCTCTGTCTCTGTCTGTCTGGCGAGCACACGTGCCCTATAGCAAAAACCTCTCAAAAAAAAAAAAGAAGTCATTTTGTTGGGGCGAGCAGGTGGCGTGGTGGTTAAGATGCTAAACTCTCACATGGCCAGCAGTGGTTCAAGTTCTGGACTCAGAGGTTGATTTTCTCACTTTCCCTCTCTCTATGTCTCTCTGTCTTTCTCTGGTGAGTGTATATGCCCTATAGCAAATTAAAATAATAATAAATAATAAATAAAATTATTAAATAATTCCTTTAAAAATGTCATTTTGGGGGCCAGCAGGTAGCAGGGTGGTTAAAGGCAGTGGACTCCCACATGACCATCTACAGTTTAAATCTTCGACCTGGTGGCTTGCTTTCCCACTTTCCCTCTCTTTCTCCCCCTGTCTCTCTCTGATCAAACTGGAAAACAATAGTAAATAAAGTTAAATAAAATAATTCTTTTAAAAAATGTTTCTTACCTTCAAATCAATTTCTTTATAAATGTTGATGAAATGAGCAGGGTGAATAATAATAAATATTTTCATGAAAATTGACTTTAAAATAAGATTAAGATATTTTTCAAACAGCTTTAGATATTTTAGACTATCAGAAACATCTGTTATCTACTTGCTTGATTTCAACCTTTCTCCAAAAAATAGAAACCAAAATTATTTTGAATCCAAAAGGAGAGTCCTTTTGCTAGTTATATGACTATCATGCCATAATTCTATTTCTCTCTCCTAATTTGCATGTACTTCTGGAAACTAAACCTAGACTTACTGTACCTCTCAGATGCCCATTGCCACCATCATTTAACACAAATGTCCTCCAAGTTACTGCAATCCCCCTAAGCACAATTACTGGACATCTTTTTTTTAGAGAGAGGTTTTTGTATAGGACACGTGCACTCGCCAGAAAGACAGACAGAGACAGAGAGACAGAAAGCGAGAAATCACCCCCCAGGTGGGATGGCCACGGCGCAATCCTTTCTCCTCCATTCTCCTCTCGGGATCTTGGGCACACATGCACATGTGCGGCGTGAGTTTAAGCCACTGGGTCCAGAACTCAAACCACAGTCGTCTACATGAGAGTCCAGCGACATAGCCATTACGCCATCCACTGGCATTACTGGACAGTTTTTTAAAATCCAAACTATATTATTTTTTACCTTTTATCTTTGAGTCACTGGCTCTACTCAGAGACTCTCTCAGAGTTCCTAGTCTTCAAATTTGCTATTAAAATTACAGTTCATTCATATAAATATAAGCAATATGTCTGAGATTTATTTAGGATAAAACGATTCTACTCACCACATTTTTTCCTTCATTTTGTGCATCTCGGTAATCAGGATTAAGCTAAAAAACAAAATAAGATTAGTTTTGAATTTCTATTAAAAGTTCATTATTGATGGTCTATTTTTGTGACTATTTCATATTTATTGGAGGGGAGAGAAGAATGTTGTCTATTGAATATGCATGTAAATTAGGGGGGAAAACACATTAATAAGACCAATGTTCTTTAATTCAGTTCACTCTTCGACCCTTAACTAAGTCTAATCTAAGAAAAAGCTAAGAAATTATTAGTAACTATAACAAACCAAAACATTACCATCAAACCCTACTTGACGGAGATAAGAGCTAGCATGCCAAGTTAATGGCCTTGTTCCCATCAGGACTGTAGCCATCTTTGAACAAGTTAGAGCTGACAAGCTCACCTCCTGCAGAGAAGCATTCAAGAGAGCTCACCATTACACCCACCACAAAAACTGCCAATTACTAATAACTCAGAGACAAATTTTTAAAAGGAGACCAGGCTTAGCTGTGCTAGTGTAAGCTGGCTGATGCTAGTACCTGGTAGGATGAGGCACAGGGGAGGCCCAGGTTCAATTCCCTGACCTCCCCAAAAGCTAGACACAGTAACACGTGTAGCCCAAGCTTCCCAGGAGGCTGAGGCAGGAGAAATGTGACATAGCCAGACCCTGTCTTAAAAATTAAAAAGTACAGACCAGTTAAGGCACCAGACTCCACATGGCCAACTGCAGTTTGAGTCCCAGATGCAACAGCTTAAAAATCACACAGGCACATGTGCATACATGCCCAAAATCCCAAGAGAAAAATGGAGAAAAATGGAGAAGGGATTGCAGTGTGGCCAGTCCCCCGGGAGGTGATTTCTCATTTTTCTCTCTCTCTGTCTGTCTCTGTCTGTCTGTCTGTCTGTCTGTCTGTCTCTCTCTCTCCCTCCCTCCCTCCCTCTCTCCCTCTCTCTCCCCATGCATGGAAAAGAAAAAAAGTACCAAAAATTACACCAAAGAAATGTTTTGACAATGATTCAAATATCATGGGCTCCATCGGCATACACACACAAAAAAAGAAAATACAGTAAAAGAGGAGCTATATATCAGATAAGTTAGTGAATACATGAAGACTCTCGAAACTCACAAACACAAATACATGTCCTTGGACTTGGATAATGGAGTCATTCCAAGAGAAAAATATGAGTTCTGGAGATGCTGAGTGCTGACCATTTATCACCCAGCTTGTCAGAATCTGTAACCTCTGACTCCCACCTGTCCTACACAGCCTTCAACTAAATGTCTTAGTTGTAATGAAGTAACCAGTGGATAATTTGAAAAACAACACACTTACAAGGTGTTGTCTTGAAATAATGAGTTGTCCAATTGAATTTAGTCATTTTAATGTGAATCAACTGGTGTGTATAACACACAATCCAGAGCAGTTACAGTGACCATTTAAAATGCAAGGCCAGGAGTCTTTCTCAAAATGACATTTGGCCAGTAGCTCTGAGAACTACCCCTCCCAACTCATCACTAAATATCAGTGAAGGTGCTGAAACCAGAAGCAAAAGAAAAGCCAATCAGTTTTTTGGGGAAATAAGGCTCAAGTACAACCTCCATTTCAAATCTGTGGAGAATTGACACGTATTAAGCAGCAGACAGCTTTGGGAGAAAGGCAGGTTAACTACCCAGTTTTTATACTGTGGCATTTCAAGCTAGTGGTCATGTGAGCAAAGTTAAGACACTTGCTCTGATTCCCTGAGATTTTATCAACAGATACTTCTAGATAGGAGCATTTCTCTACTGCTGAGAAGCTACTGTAAGACTAAGCAGAAAATTGTTTTCCCTATCTGTCCCATTCAGTGTCTCGCTGCCTATCTTTATCGTCTCATGATCAGAGAGATACTATTATACAATGCTTAGATAACAACTGGGCAGAAAGGAGAGGGAATTAATGATGCCAGAGAGAGTTTTCTTAAAAGTAGCGAAGAGGGACCAGCAGGTGGCGTGGTGGTTAAGGTGCTGGACACTCCCACATGGCCGACCATGGTTCAACTCCTGGACCTGGTGGCTTCCTTTGTCCCTTTCTCCCCCTCCCTCCCCCCCATCTCTCTATCTCTCATCAAATTAAAATAACGGAATAAATAAATAAAATTAAATAAATAATAATTAGGAAAAAAAGTAGCAAAGAAGGGGGAGAAAAGAGAAAAAAAAAATAGATGCCATGTGCTGAAATTATGTTGCAAGATAATAAAGAAATATTAAGAGAAGATGCAACTGCAATTGCAATAGAGCCAGGTATGCAGAGTCAAATGTGCTGAGGTTGGGAACTGCACTGGAAATTTATCTATCAGTCTGCCCACAGCTGAAGATTTAGAGAGGATTGAACTGTCATACCAGAGAGTTAAAATGAAACAAATGGACTATTGACTCAATCTGTGTGGTACTTACCAGAGCTCATTCATCTGAGGACAGTAAGAAAAGAAGGAAGGAAGGAAATAACAAAATGTGACATGGAAAAACATGCTGAAAGAAGGGAAATTCTTGGGGGCCAACAAGTGGCATGGTGGTTAAGGCAATGGACTCCCACATGGTCAACTATGGTTTAAGTCCCAGACCCAGTGGCTAGAAAATCATGCCAGATACATATGTATGTGTGCCCAATATTCCAAAAGGAGAATGGAGGAGAAGAGACTGAGGTGTGGCTCATCTCCTCAGGAGGGGGGGTGTGGGTGGGGTGATACCTCAGTGTCCCTCTCTCTGTCTTGCTCCATCGTTCTCTGGAGAGCCCATGTGCCCCATGGCTTAACCTAATAACAACAACAAAAAAGTAAGGGATGGAATCAACCCAAATGTCCAAGGACAGATAAATGAATTGAAAAAATGTGGCACATATACACTATGGAATACTACTCAGCCACAGAAAACAATGAGACCCTGATATTTGATAGAACGTAAATGAATATGGCAGATTTAATGCTATATGAAGCAAGCCAGATCATGAAAGAGAAGCATTGCATGTCCCCACTTAATATATATACTGAATGTCTGTACTCTATGGCAAAAACTGGAAAATTGGAAAATATAAAAGCATGGAAAGCAACTGTAGATAATGGAGATAGTATGGAGGGTGGACAATGGGGGAACAGAAGGGAGGGAATCAAGAAAAAAAGAAAAACACAAAAATGGAAATTTACCTGTTGATGATAAAGTGTGTGGTAATATCTTTGACTGGACTAATATACAGTGCATTCCTTTTTTTGCTGGGGAAAACTCATTTCATGTGCTATAAAGATGTAAAGTAATTAAATGTAAACATATATATATAGTTTTTTTAAGTAAGGGAAATTCTTCCTCAGAGTCTTTCCTACAATACAATGCAAAATTTATTTACAGAAAATGGCTTAGCACACTCAAAAAAGTGCAGGTAAAAATGACATCTATGTAAAGATCACATAATAATAACACAAATAGCTAAAAAAATTAATAAAACATAATATAAATAACAAAAGAAAGAATTATAAAATTAAGTTAAGGAAGATTTCAATAAAAATGAAAACATAAATATGAAATTGTCCACATTGGCTGCCCTAAAATTGTAGTAGACGCTACAGAACATGAGCAATGCACAGGGTAAGTGGGAAAGCTATCTGTCAATACAGAGGAAAAGTATACAGAAAAGAAAATTAGGAAATTGAAAATAATCATGAAGGATTAGAGAAAAAGGAAGAGGGAAAAATGGGAAATAGTCAACAATGAAAAATAAGAATATGAGACCAGCAGATGACATAATGGTTGTTACATCACTAGACTCCCACATGGCCGACCACAGTTTGAGTCCTAGACCTGGCAGCTTAAAACTCACACCAGACGTATGTGCATGCATGCCCACAAGCCCGAGAGGAGATTGGAGGAAAAGGAACTGTGATGTGGCCATCTCCCCAGGGGGGTGATTTCTCGCTTTTATCTTTCTGTCTCTCCAGCAAATGCATGGACCCTTTAGCAAAAATCTCTCCTAAAAAAAGGTAATAAATAAAACTTACCTCAACTGAAGAACTGCATATACAGTAAATCAACTAAAACAGGTTGACGCATTCATTTGAGGATGATAAGGTGTAAAATGGAGGGAAAACAGAAATTAGCATAAGATGAAAACACATGCATTAGAAGAACGGATAAACAAAATGCAGTGCATGCAAACGATGGAGTACTTCTCATCAATAGCCATGATGACTTACTCACACAGCCAATATCTCATATTAAGTGGAAGAAGCCAGGCACAAGAAAGAATATATGGTAGCATTCCATTTATATGAAATATAAAAGCAAACAAAACTAAATGACAGTGAAACAAATCAGAAAGTGAGTGTGGATATAAGGGAGGAGAGTGGGCAGAAAGCAGGACCCAGTTCAAGGGTCTCACGACAGCAGAATTCCAGTTTGGGGAACTGATATATAAGGGGGTGAAAAGATATAAACTGCCTAAAAATTGGCCAGTAATTAGGGTGACTTGAGATTGACCTTTGCTTTGATTTGTCTTAATTTCCTGGGCTTTCCAGACAGAGAGACACACAGAGAGAAAGGCAGAAAGTATCCCCCAATGAAGGGTGGTCGCATGACAATCTCTTCTCATCTCTATCCTGTAAGAATTTGGGCATGCAAGCACACACACATACCCTACAGGGTCTCTCAAGTAGCCAGGGCCAGGATTCGAACTGCATGGGCCATCTAGAACCTAGCTCCCTTAATCACTAGGCTACTAGGTGGACCCTGACCCTTCTTTATCTATAAAGACTCAGACTGTACTTCAGACTCCTTTACAGGATCTGTAAACGACTATTCTAATGCTGACTGAATAAAAACTTTGACAGTAGGCATTTCTTTGGTTAAATAGGTTGTATATGGTTTAGATAGTTTTTCGTATGGATTTTTTTTTAATTTAAAAGAAAAGTTGGAATCATTCAAACAGGAAACAAATAACAATAATAATAATAACTACAGTAATATTGACTAAAACTTGAATTACAAGTAATAGAATTTAGGTCCCAAACAGGAGCAATCCTGCATTCAAAATCCAAGTGTGAAAGGTAGAGGGTTATAGAATGAATTAACTAGTCCTCTATCTACCGATTAAACAAATTCAAGAAAAGATATCTTCACTTGACAGTAAAGAAAATTCTAGCACAGTTCCCAGAATAGATTCACTCACCTATTTTAGTCAAATGTCACTGTAGTTTTTATTATTTGTTTCCTGTTTGAAGAATTCCAACTTTTATTTTAAATTTTAAAAAAAGAAGTCTATACCAAAATTTAACTAAATTACATTCAAAAGGTGAACACCTATTTAACCACCAGGTCCAGGACTCAAACCATGGTCAGTCATATAGGCTTCCAGTGCCTTAACCAGCACTGCCTTAAACACCACCTGCTCACCCCTGCAATGTGTTGTTCTTTTTTGTAAAGAATTATTTTATTTAACTTTATTTATTTTATTTATTTTAATTTGACCAGAGAGAGACAGAGTGAGAGAGAGAGAGGGAAAGTGAGAAGGCAAGCCACCAGGTCTGGGACTCAAATCGTGGTCAGCCATGTGGGAGTCCAGTGCCCTTAATCACTACACCACCTGCTGGCCCTGTGATGTGTTTTTTATAATAATTTAAAAAGATTTAGTCAGTAAATTTGGTAAAATAGAAAATATTATTAATAATAATAATAATAAAGAAAGAAGGAGGAGAGAGAAAAGTAGGTTGAAAAGCCACCCAAATAAATCTACGGCTACATAAATTCACCAATATTAACTATTTAAAGGCCAAATGAATACATGCTTTAAATTATACTGCTTCTTTCCTCTCTAAATATATTAACATCAGTAATAATTAAAGTAGACTGGGGATGAATATTAAAAAAGATTATGTTTAAAAAGGAGGGAAAAGACATGATCATATGGAGGCTCCTGAATCTCTTAGGACTTTAAAGGAAAAATTTCCTTCTGTTAAAAATAAATTATAAATCTGGTATGAGAGAGAGAACTAATATGCCACTCAATGATTTATTCAATAAATATTAATAGACTATCTAAAATGGGCCAAGCATTGTGGCATATGATATTTTAGGAAAGACAAAGAGAACATGGTACCTGACCACAAGACCTTACAATCTAGAAGGAAAAATAAGATATAAATACAGTTAGCTGTAATACAAAATAGAATGTGACAAGAGATATAAGACAGGAGTGAATAATTTATAAATGATATAGGTCAGAGGAAGGAGGGATCTGTGGTGGGCAAATTATCCAAGAATTATTCATGGAGAGAGCATCTGAGATAAGCCTTGAAGGACGGGTAGAATTTTAACTGGCAGAGAAGGAAAGAGAGAGTGAAGAAGACAGTGCTATGGGAGTGAATGCAATGTAGGTAAGAAAAAAAAGGGACTTGTTTAGAGAAGATCCATAAATGGTACCAATGCAATACTTTCCTGTACGCTTTTAAAGGTTAATTCATTTAACCTCACAATTATGAAGGAATTTCTAACCCTACTTTATACAGATGAGGTACCTGGGCACCTCAAGCAAAAGACTTAATTCAAAGCAACATCGCTGATGCATGGCAGGGTTAGGAGGTGCAGAGCTGAAGGTTCCAAAATTACGCCTTTTGGTTACTGTAACACGTGTTTCCCTCTTACTCTAAAGTGCTGTGACCCAAGGTGGGAAAAAAACCAGTTGAGACCAATAAGGCTGTTAAACATTAGGCTAAAAAGTTTGCGTCTTATTCAGAAGACACAAGACGTGATAAGGAATGAGAAAAAGTAACCAGTGCAGGGGCTCAAGTATGAGATGGCAGGGCTCCAAAGACAGTAACGCCGAGATGCCAA
The DNA here is from genome assembly GCF_000334495.1 of Tupaia belangeri chinensis. Classification (NCBI taxonomy): domain Eukaryota; kingdom Metazoa; phylum Chordata; class Mammalia; order Scandentia; family Tupaiidae; genus Tupaia; species Tupaia belangeri. The sequence continues at coordinate 4,393,283 of NW_006159458.1, read as the reverse complement.
GAAGAGAATGAACATGATCGATTTTGGGGAGAGCGTTTGTAGACTCTGAATGTGCAAACTGAGAGAGAAAAATACATTTATTTTGACTCTCAAGTAATGAAAAATTATTATTTGTGGGAAAACAATTCAATCTCAGATAAACTTATTGCAGTTATATAACAATGCATTATCCAAGATCAAATTCATGGTCCGCGACATAGGGTGTCAGAAAAATCACTGTGCATTTTTGCATTGAAAAAGAAAAAAAAAGGTCATGACTTTTCCAACAACCCAATGAATGGCCAAAGAAGAACAGAAAGAAGTCAAGCGGGGTGCACAGTGTTAGAGAAAGAGCGACAGTAACATTATGACCACATTAGGCGAAAGTCAGACTACCACAACTGAATGAGAGACAACTGCACCCTTCCATCCCACAGAGTAGAGAGAAGCAGACCACAAGCTTCTAAGTCCATAATACATGTTCTTTGTTCTTTTTTTTTTTTTTTCCTTAGGTTCTTGCCACAGGGCATGTTCACTTGCCAGGGAGAGAGACAGAGAGGGAAAGTAAGCGATCACACATCCCCCTCCCCCAGAGGGGACAGCCACACCATAATCCCTTCTCCCTCTACTCTCAGGACTTTGGGTATGCATGCACATGCACCTTGCATGCTTTTCAAGTTGCCAGGTTCAAGACTCAAACTAGAGTCAACCACATGGGGATCCAGTGCCTTAACTATCATGCCACCTTTTGGCCCCCGTGTTAATTTTCATAAGAGAAAAATACATTTTTTTTAGAGAGATATTTGCTATAGGGCACATGTGCTTGCCAGATAGAGACAGAAAGCGACAAATCCCCAGAGGGGGGATGGGCACACCGCAATCCCTTCTTCATTCTCCTCTCGAGATTTGGGACACTTAGGTACACACACACATGCATCCAGCATGAGTTTTAAGCTGACAGGTCCAGGACTAGAACCATGGCCAACTACATAGGAGTCCAGCAACACAATCATTATGCCAATTTGTTTGATCAACTTTCATTGTGTGTGTGTGTGTGTGTGTGCGTGTGTGCATGTATAACTTATGCATAAAACATGCATTATCTGTAAGCTATAAAATGATATATAAAAACATAAGTCATCATGGGTGTTGTGGGTAAATGTTAAAATAATTACATCTATGTTCCTCTTTCCGATGACTAAAATTTTGGAACCAATCTAATATTTTGAATGATAAGTCTAGAAAAGAAAGGAGGGAAAATAACCTTTACCAGCTGTCTAAGTGTGCCCAGTCACAATTTATATTTTGATATATAATATCTGTATGTGTGTAGGGTCTGCTATGGCTATGTGTGTACATATATTTATGCACACACACATACCCACGAAACAGGCTCTTTTTATATATTATAGCTAATATATTTGATAGAGAACTAAACATAGGACTTTTAAAACTCCAGGCCTGATATACATGAGATTCTACATTAATGCACAGGTTCTTGAATACTGAGTTCTTAACTAACGAATTAAATCTAGTCTGTTGACTCGTTAGGAAATAAGAGTTGACTGCCATCTGGTGGAAACTTTGCCTATCTACAAACAAATAAGCTAGCTGTCTGAAAGGGCAATATAAAATTTTTAACAAATAAAATTTAACAAGTAAAATTACGTTGCACAAATTGGTCTTTCTTGGTTTGGAAGTGATCATCCAAAGTTATTGCTTTAGTAATATCCAAGGACATAAGAGTGTAGAAAGCAGATGAGAAATTATGATACTTAATTTCTAATTCTTGCAATTATAGATCCTGAAAAAACTGTTTATTGAGGCTATGTGACTATATCAATAGTAAAATTGCTCCCTTCCCCATCGGCATAGTTGTGAACTTGTCTGCATCACTAAAGTGACACAAGATCTTTGACAAAATGTTGATGAGTGTGCCAGCAGCTCTGTGTTGTGTATTAAACATTTAGAAATGTTTACCTTCTTCACGTGCCACCTAACCACACATGTACGTCCCACAGAAACTGACCTTAGAGGGGAGAGTCTCATAATACAGTTCTCATAATACATGAAGCCAAATACCCATTATCTTATTCATAATATATATTTTGTCCAACATTTTGTCCAAAGTTTTCTAGCATTGTATATTTCTTAAAAATTAATCTGGGGGCCAGCAAATGGCATAGTGGTTATGTCGCTGTATTCCCACAATGGCCGACCATGGTTTGAATCCCAGACCTGGTGACTTAAAACTCAAGCCAGGCACATGTGCATACATGCCCGAGATCTGGGAAGAGAATAGAGCAGAAGGGATTGTGGCATGGCCTTCCCCCACACCAGGGGTGATATCTTCACTTTCCCTCTCACCATCTGTCTCTCTCTCCCCAGCAAGCACATGTGCCCTGAGGCAAAAGTCTCTTTAAAAAAATTAATCTGACTTCCCTAAAATCATACTATTGGAGATCTTTACATTGAATAGTAGCCTATTTCTAAGGCTTGGTTCACTTTAGTATATTGCAGAAGAAAACCTAAGCAGTGTTATATCATTGTCCTAATTATAAGATGTTTTCAACAATTTACCAAAATATAAAAAAGGCACTATTCTTAACAAGTAGTTTATGTGTTTTGTCTCTATAATTGGACTGCAGCACCTCCAGCATATTATAATAAATGTCTAATTTCTTTTGAATAGTGTCCCCTTCATTTCTACAAAACCAATAGCTTTATAATGTTTCATGCTTGAACTTTTCATTATTTTTTTATACATTCAGTTGCTATATATCATTTATCTTGTAAAGAGAATTTACCCAACATGAAATACACCTCAGATTAGTGCAGTTTAGAATACTATACGCATTATCAACAGGTAATAAACCATTTCTGTGACCCATAAATGTGTTACTTCTCTATTTTTTCTCCCTAATTTCCTTACCTACACTCTTCCCCTCTCCTGCCCTCCTTCCACACTGTCTCCCCTTCTATGCTATCTCCAAAACCAATAGCTTTATCCAACTTTTCTGAATAATTTAACAACCCAATGCTGGCTAAAATAGAATATCATGTTTAGGCATGATATATATATATATGAATTTTTAGGGTTTTTTTTTCCCCATTTGTGCCTAGATTTAAGGTTAAAGTCCTTTAAACTTACTGTGTGAGATTAGCATGGTCACCTACAGATGTTACTCATTTAAACATTATTCAGATGCGTGTATATAATAGAAGCAATGGCGGAAGAGATTTCAATATCCTTGAGATTGAACGGAGTTAATGTAATTCTCTTCTCGTCTAGTCTGCAAACTCTTAGAGGATAAGGGCCACGTATTCATCATCTTTGTTTGCTTTACAGTATCAAAACAGTGCTTCCCCCAGTAGGCATTCAGTAGATGACAGTGCAATTTCAGTATAGCGGAGGTCAGGGCTTACCCACCCTGGCACTGTTGTTATTTGGGGCCAGATAATTCTTTGTTCTGGGGACTGTTACATACATTGTAGAATGTTCTGTTATACCCTTGGCCCGTACCCACCAGATACCAGTAGTTCTCTTTTCCCAATTCTAATGAGAACAGTATCTCCAGACATTGCCCACATCACCCTCAGCTGAGAACCATGGATACAGATGAAGCAGTACAAGTCCAGCAACAAGTCCTAATACTGTTAATACTGTAGTTCTTTTCCTTTGTCCTTTGAGCAAAAGAAATTATCCCTCTGAGTCTGGATTTCCTTTTCCGTAAAGTGAAATATTTAGATTTATGACATATTTCCATATAATCATCCAATATTTACTGATTGCAAACTAAGTGTCACACACTCTTCCAGGCAGAGATTGCCCATCCAGGAGTGAGCAAGCCAGGTATGGGCCTTTCCTCATGGGTAACAAAATAGTCACCAGATAGATAAACATGGTTCACGGGTGAACAAACACACAGATCAAGATAAATGCTGAGTCCAAAGAGATGCTATAAGCATTTCCTCCCTGAGTGGGGTAATGAAATCTCTCAACAGGTTTATAGAGAATAGCTGTTACATTATTCCAAATCAAAGGCTTTTACAATTCTAAAAGGCTCAATAAAACCCAACTATGCTGTATTACAAGACCACAAATTAAGTTATTATGCAATAGTTTGAGTTAAACACATATTTATAAATGACAATACTATTTCAAGTTATTCCAAAGAACCTTCATTTCAGTTCGGGAACAGTTTATCAAAAGGAACGTAGAGAAATAAAAGCAATATATGTTAAATAAATGGATACTCTTTTCAGCTGTACTCCTAGAAAAATACTCAGTGAACTCCAGAGATGGTGTGGTAGTTAAGGTGGCTGGATTGCCACATGGCCAACCATGGTTGGAGTCCCAGACCAGTGGTTTAAAAATCACTCCAGGCACTCATGCATACATGCCCAAATCCCAAGAGGAGAACGGAGGAGAAGGAATCATGGCATGGCCATCCCCCTGGCGGTGAATTCTTGCTTTCTGTCTCTCTGTCTCTCTCTGTCTCCCTGGAGAGCACATGAGCCCTAGAGAAAAAAAAGAAAAGAAAAAAGAACCAGGGAAAAGTTCATTGCAAGCAAGAGTCTTCTGATCGGACACTGCCCTAACCATCTGCACACATAATTAGCCCTCTGTGATCTTGCCTGGGGTCTGGGTTCATTTATTGTATGCTGCCTTCCAAACTGTAAGGGCAGTTCTTTGAGAGCAAAGGCCAGCTCGTCAGCTTTCTTTGCTGTACCTGGAGCATGCTCTACCATGCTGTGCATGTATTGGGCATGGAAGAAACACATACTAAAAGTTGTATGAGACCTTAAAGATGTTTGCTCTTAAGTGTCCATCAACAGATAAATGGATAAAGAAATACAGTGTGTGTATATGTAATGGGACACTACAAAGTCATTAAAAAGGATGAAATTCAGTCATCTGAAGTTAAATGAGCGAGTCTGGAGGACACTACATTAAACAAAATAAGCCAGGTATAGAAAGAGAAATAACACATGTCCCCCTTCCCCAGGTAAGGAAATTAGAAAAAATTACTTCCTTGAAGCAGAATGACTACTGGATGCTGGGAAGGATGGGATGGAGGGAATAGAGGAATGTTAGTTAACAGAAACGAAACTGCAGACAGATCAAAGGAATAACATCTAGTGTTATAAAAAGTGAAAAGAATGTGGTTAACAACTGACTGTATGTAATGTTACAAAAGGTTGCAATGAGGAGTATACTAATTATCTTGACGTAATCATTATACACTGTACTCATGTACAAAAAAAATCACACCGTACTGTTAGCTTTAAAAATTAATTTTAAAATGGGAGAAAAGAGAAAATGTTTGCCGTTACTATGAATTCCAAAAATAATCATCTCCAACTCTTGCGTTTTCAGCATTCCAATATGTATGTCCCCATCTTTACAATCATACCTAGATATTAAAGAGAAAACTGAGAAAGCGAGATAAGTAGAAGCCATGGAGTCTTTTCCCACCTAAGAAGGGAATAGTGAATAAAACGAATAACGCTTCAGAGACTGCAAAATGTTGGGAGTCTCATGTTGACTTCAATGACAGGAATAATGCTTTGAAATTAAAGAACTAGGCATTTTTAAAAGCAAAATAGGTTTTTTTTAAAAAAAATAAGTTTATCAACTGCTGTAAGAGGCTAGGTAGGCTAGTTACCATCTGTGTGCTGACTGGAAATCAATTTTTAATCAAATGATAGTGACTAGCCTCACTATGACTGGGTCACATCTCTAGACACTCTTATACTAGCAGGACAGTAACATCCTGAGGCATGAGTGTGCCAGGAGACTGTCTGAACTTAGCTGATGCTGGAAATGTAAAACTCCAATTTATGGGTAGCAGGATTTTTTTTGTTTGTTGTCTTTTAGTTTTCTATAGGGCATGTACACTTGCTAGAGAGAGACAGAAAAGGAAGTGAAAAAAAATCACCTCCCAGGGGAATGTCCATGCCACAATTCCTTCTCTTCCATTCTCTTCTCTGGACTTTGGATACACATATGCTTTTTCAACCTGCCAGGTCTGGGACTCGAACCGCGCAGGGGGCCACATGGGATCCAGTTGCCTTAACCTGCACAGCACCTACTGGCCCTGGATGCCAGTATTTTGAGGCTCTGATTTCTATTTTGATGTTAGATCTCTACACTGAAACACTCATTCTGTTATGTCAGCTAAAATGGGTAGAAAATAGATTCCTAGCTTTCAATTTGCAGTTAGGTATTTGATGCTTAATTCTTTCTTCCACCTTGCCATAGAAAAGATGGGACTATTAAATTACTAAAGGTCAAAGTATTAAAATCAAAGAAAAGGTCCTCCAAATATACCAGACTCTTTACTGGACAAAATGCCATCTGGCATCTAAGGCCACATTCTCTAGAGAGAAAATGAAAGATAGTCTTTAAAATTACTTTTAAGGAATAAACTGATTTCTAATTTTCCATTTTTAATTAATTTATGTATTGAGGTCCTAGATCTTCATAAAAGCTAATGAGCAATTTAATTCTTAATAATATAATTATTTGAATGTGTCCAATTATATAGTTTTAAGTACAGAAATTAATAGGAAACGTAGCCATGTGTACATCTCAGCTTTCTACAGCATGTCTGTGGCTACAACAGTCACTTGAAAAGTGAATTAGAGAAAAGAGTCACTAACATCCTCCAGAATTTTAATCCTAAATTCTTATCTTTTATAAAATACCCGCTTAGGCTTTTCTAATTTTCATGTTTGCCATGAAAGTTATATTTCATTCAGTTGAGCAGTAAATAATGTACCAATGTTTATTTAAAAAGATGAAGAAGAAAGAGAAAAAGAAAAAGCAGAAGAACCATCCCCTTTATCAAGTAAAATGAATCATGCTGGCACCACTCACTGGTACTTACTATAAACCACACCTAATGCCAAACGTTTTACCTCATTTAATTCTCTAAATACTCTTATTATATAAATGTTGGATTACTCCCATTTTCCAGGGAAGGAAACTGAAACTTAGAGAGATGAACTTTTTTTTAATTGCCAGAGGGTGCACACACTCGCCAGAGAGGAGAGGAAGAAAACACTCCCAGTGGGGTGTGGTCGTGTCGCAGTCTCTTCTCCTTTTCTCTCTTCTGTCAGAATGTGGGGCTCACAGCCACAGGTGTCTGGCAGGCTTCGAAAGGCAGGAGGACTGAGGTTCAAAGCAAAAGGGTGGGCTGTGTGGGATCTGACTCCCTCAACTGCTAGGCCACAGGGCTAGTCCTGTTTTTAGCATTTTTATTGGCAGTGTGGGGACACTTCATTGTCTCAGGAAGAAATTCCTTTCTTCTCCAATGATTTAAACAATAAAAGCCACACACCAATAGAAAGGTGGCCACTGAAAACGAACCTGATGCTGCCTAGGCGACCTGACATCCACAATGAACTAACTGATCATGACTGCACTGCAGACTTTCTGACAAGGCACAGCTGAACAGAAAACTTGAGGCCACATCACTTACATAAGGAAATCCGATACCTCATTCCAGCTGACCTTACAGTAAACCAACTACAGAGTTTTATTGTTCTTTTCATTTTTAAGACATCAACTAAAACTTATTTTTAAGCAATAACTGATATGTCAACCCAGATTTTTTTTTTTCAGAGGTTTTTACTATAGGGCACGTGCGCTCACCAGAAAGAGAGAGACAGAGAGATAGAAAGCGAGAAATCACCCCCTAGAGGGAATGGCCACGCCGCAATCCCTTCTCCTCCATTCTCTTCTTGGGATCTTGGGCACACACGCACATGGGCCTGGCGTGAGTTTAAGTCACCATGTCCGGGACTCAAACAATTGTTGACTACATGGGAGTCCAGAGACATGGCCATTGCACTAACTGCTGGTCCCCAAACCAGGTTATTATTGGCAGTAATCAAATGTGTGTAACTGTTCCTGCAAACAAAACATCTTTTGGAAAATCGACTTGCCTCTTTTACAGTTTCAGAATCAGAGACTTAATAGCACTCTATCCATCAGTCTTACCTCTGCAGCTAAATAGTTCCCAGTTGCAAGATGTTTAAACCTGAACAAGCTGTTCCATTGTCCTGCACCCCCACGGCATGGGTCATGATGAACCACCTATAGACAAAGAGAGCAATGACAATGATGACAAAATGATAGTCATGTCCCCAGCAAGCAAAAGCCAACAGTTTACATGGTGTGTCCTGTTCATTTTGACCTGTCACATCTAATAGATGCTTTCACAGGAGTACAATGTGGCAGAAAAGCAGAATTTTTTATAAATGACCAAGAGAAATGAAACAGTTAAGTTGCTTTACACGTGTGACACTCACATCTTATATCTGGAAATACGGCATTATTCCAAATGACATGCTTTCAAGGCCAAACTGCAAGTAAATACTGTGAGGTTTTCTCCCACTTGTTTGTTTATTTGTTTGCTCTGGGTGCTGAGCTGCCAGATCTCTGGGAATGACAGCAGAAGGTTTGCCATGGTTGGGGATGACAGGTAGTCTGGTGTGCTAGAAAAGCTCAAGTCCTGGGGCTGGCAGGTGGCGTGGTGGTTAAGGGCACTGGACTCCCACATGGCTGACTGCAGTTCAAGTTCTGTACCTGGCGACTCGCTCTCTCTCTCTCTCTCTCTCTCTATCCTTCTCTGTCCCTTTCTGGTCAAATTAAAATAAATTTTAAAGAAAGAAAACATCAAATATTACACTCAGGTGACTGTGTCTGCATCCCAGTGCCACTAGTTTCTATGAATTTAACATCTTTGAGCCTTTCCTTATGTACAAATGAGGTTAATTCACAGGATTATTGTGAAGATAAAATATCATAAGGCATATCAGAGTTAGGATAACATTTCATTATTCTCCCTCAACCATTTACCATTTTTTTGTTAGTAACGACCATTCTTTGGCCACTGACACAGCCTCAAATCATGTGTGCTAAGATGTCTAACTTTCTAATGCTTTATGCTAGCCTAGGGCCTCTATGAATTCCCCTACTCCTTTAGCTCCAATAATCATTATGAAAGTACTTCAAAGTGCATAAAGGCTTACAAAACGCACCCTCTGGGGCTGAAAACCCACCCATTCTTCAAGGTTCACATCTCAAATCAAACTCCCTTTACAAATCCTTTGCTAATACAACAGCCACTGTGATCTCATTAGTGTTTGCACTCAAACTCCTTTAGAGGAGGCAAGAGGTATCAAGAAATTTGATAAAATCTACTAGTTATCTCACTCACACACACACACACACACACACACACACACACGCATTCTATATATAGTTGCTAGGGGTCAATAATAACCTGAAGCTTACCATAGATTTCAGACTTAGAACTCCTGTGTTGTGTATTAGTGAGTCTAGCAACAGTCGTTCAGCTTCTAGGGGCAGTTTGGACATTTAGAAGACAGTGTTCAATTAGCATGGTGATTTTAGAGGGGACTACGGGCATTTAATGAGCAGTAGCCATGTTACCTGTTCTGCAGTTCACATGTGCTGGAGATTGTGTGTGACCCAGGACCATCTCTACCTCTCTAAGTGTCCCTCTGATCACAGGAATTGAGAGCCTTGCTCAGTGGGGCTTTAAGGACTTTTCCATTGGAAGGAAGAGCACAGGAAGACAAAGAGGTTCCTCTTTTGGCTCCAGTAGCAGTGGTGGCAGTTGAAAAGTTGAGGTTCCTACAGGGGGGTGGTGGTGGGGGGAACGCTGCAACTCAGGAAACACAGGCTGGTTCAGAGGAGAGACAGTAGCAGCTGCTGGTCATGCTGGAACTCCAGATAAGTCCATGTATCCACCACCTGTTTTCCTCCTCCAGCCCTTCCAATAATGCAGAGCCTGGTTTCCTATATTAAATAGCTCTCTGCTTGAAACACTTGATGCTCAGCCCTCCTGACTGAAGCCTGACCTTACAGCACACAAGAAATGTCCTGCAACCTGCATCTTTCACATCTCCTACAAAGGTAAACCTACCACAAACACACGGTGGTTACAGTCCCATTGCCAAGTTATGAGTCATTTTCATATCGTTTATTCATTCTGTTTTGACTGCTTAATGTGTTATAGCATCCACATACACACTTTGATGGAAAAGATTTCAATGCAGCGGAATAGCAAAAGCTATAAAATTAAAAGCAAATATATGGGAGAATTTCCAAGACTCTTGAACAGACTTCAAACCAAACATTAAACAGCAAAGACACTCAAAATGCAAGGAACTCACTGTATTTCAATAGTAAAGTTCTCAAGTAATAAATCACATTCTATATTTTTTAAGTTTTTAGAGCACAATGTTAAGAGATCTCTGGTGTGAAAACGTGTGCTTTAATTATGTATTTATGTTTGGATTACCTGGTATTTTTCAATCTGAGCCGGACAAGAGAGGTAGACTTCTGGGAAGGGTTTCAGGTGGCCTAGAGTGCAATTAGCTTTGGCGGGGGTTGATTCCCCCAGAAGCTCTCAATTCTATCACTTATTGATAGTTACGGTCTCCAAACTCCATCTGACTGCTAGAGACTGAAAGTATGCCTTACTACAGGGTGGGATTTCAACAGAGAAGACAGGATTTTTGTGGGGGTTTTGGTGCTACTTCATCCCTATTCCAAACCATTTCATGACTTAAGAAAACACTTTTGGAGTTACATTTATAAATTGAACTCAGCTCACTTGCATAAACATACTTTCAATCAATAATTGTCTCTGTTTGTAATTTTCCTTATTATCCTAACTTCAGCTTTGGTTATTCCCTCTTTTTTATCATATACATTTATGGTTATTACTTCTCCTAACACTAGTTATTAAATTGAGGGCCCACATTTACCTTTGCTCTTTCATTTTCTTAGAATTGTAAAGAATGCCTTCTGGACCGCCTCTTTATCACTTCCCTCAAATCCAAATGTATCCATCAAAAAGAGGGATAAATATTATCTGTTCTAGAGTGTCATTTACATGTTGAAATACAGTTTCTTTTATGATAATCTTTTACATTAGAATTTGAATATTATATAAATCATTAATCATGAGTACATATAAAATATATTACCTATACCTTTCATTTTAGTGTGTTGAAGTCAATGTTGCAAAATATATGCTTGATGGAGTGGCTTTCAAACAGTGGAGAACTATTGCTGGAGTCCTAGATGCCCATTAAATCAAAATGGGATTTATCAGGTGTTGGCTTGTTCCTAGGCAACTATGTATATCTTATCCTCTTTACTATAGAGAAAGATTTTTTTTTAAGAATTATTTATTTATTTAATTCCATTTGTTATTATTATTTTTTAATTGACCAGAGAGAGAAAGGGGACAGAGAGAGAGAGAGAGAGAAAGTGAGAAAGCAAACCACCAGGTCTAGGACTTGAACCGCAGTCAACCATGTGGGAATCCAGCGCCTTTAACCACCATGCCACCTGCTGGCTCCAAGAAAGAATTTTTCTTAAAGAAAAATCCATATTGTACATTTTCATATGCTACCATATTTCTACACTTAACAAATGTTTCCTAAGAGTGAATGAAATGTTCGCTATTGGTCTCCTGATTCTGATGGAAATGGCATCCTCAGGAGAAATAAAAGTTCTCTCAGTGACTGTATAGTTCTGTGGAGTTTTTTAAATTATTTATTTAATTCCATTTGTTATTACTATTATTTTTAAATTTGACAGGAGAGAGACAGATAGAGAAAGGTAAAACAAGAAGGCAAGCTACCAGGCCCAAAACTTGAACCGTGGTCAGCCCTGTGGGAGCCTAGTGCCCTAACCACCATGTCACCTGCCCACCCCACAGCTCTGATAGCTATCTTCACTTAGAGTGAGTCTTTCTACTCCATCTTAATTTCAAGGGCATTGGAGGCGCTTGGTCTGCAGTCGGTCAATCTTCATAACATTCCATAATCGATTTTTAAAAACGAAAAGAATACATATGCCTTTATTCAATGTGCATGAGTGTGAGAGAGAAACGGACAGACAACATAAATGAGAGAGCCCCAGAGGAGACAAATGCAAGAAGTAGTATTTTTTTTTCAAACTGGTCATAGGTTAAGGCAGCCTCAAGTTGGTTCAAAAAAATTATTCAGTTTTATATCATGAATGATGCCTATCACAATAAAGCAACCAGCCTAGAGATTCTTGTCTTCTCTTACCAAAATATTTATTAAAAGCGAAAAATGTTTACATACCTCTATTTCCCAGAGTGCTTTAGAACTAGTAGCGGAAGTTGCTGATTGGCGCAAGGTTGTGCGAAGGAAAATGTGCTGTTTCTTCTCATATTCGTCACAAGTCAGAAACTTCTCTTGTTCAGCATGAAACAGTCTAACCACATCACCCTAGAAAAACAGGTCGAAACACATTGTATTTCCAACAATTGTCTGAACAAACTGCCGTGAGAAGCAGGTGTCTCCTTACTACCTGGCTGTTTTTTTGCTTTTTTTTTTTCCTTTTTTAATTTGCCAGAGAGAGAGAAAGTGAGTCAGTGAGTGAGAGAGAACAGGCTTTCCTGATGGGGCACAGGCATGCTGCAATCCTTTCTCCTCCATCTCTCCTTCCTTTTGGGATTTGGATACACATGAGTAGGCCCCCAGCAAGTTTTTCAAGCTGCCAAGTCCTGGACTTAAATTATGCCATTGGCCATGTGGGATCCAGCTGCCTTAATCACCATACCACTGGCTAGCCCTCTGCCTGGCATTTAATGATTATTTATACATTTCAAAATATTAGGAAGGAACGTCAATGCAACACTCATAGTGGGTATTAATATTTATAGTCACTTTCTAAATTCTGAACACAGTCCTAGGTTCTGCATCTAGAATTTCAGTAAGGGTACCTTCATTTCTTCCAGCAATGTCCTATGTAGTACATACTTACTCCTTTCAATACATCTTCTCGATAGGAACTGTACTTCATGAATAAGGTGATTTTCCAGCTAGTGTTGCAATTAACAGCATTCACCTATTGATGATGAAATGTGATGAGTTACAAGACTACAGATTTCTATACCAGAAATCACTACTTCAACTAGTAAAAGAAGAAAAGGACAACTTTGGACACTAAAGTATACACCTCAATACACATACCCTCCAAGGGCTATTCAAAAATAGCAACGGTTAGTCATTATCTACAGGTATTTTAGAAAAGTGAATTTGTATACCTAGGATTATGCTCATGAAAACAAGGAAAGGAACTATATGAAATTCTTCTCTCTCATTCTCCGTCCCCTTGTGCTTACTTACCTCTTTACAGCCTGGATTATCGAGAAGCTCTATGTTGCTGGCATGTAGTGGTTGTCCTGCGTTCACGGGCATCAAAACAACTTTATCTCCCACAACGATCTAGGAATCAGAAATAAACTGCAGTTGAGATCACACTGCATGTATCTTTGGTACTATATTCGAAGCTAAAAATAATGGCTCAGGAATCCTCATTATGGATTGGATACCTGGTCTTCCCATCCTCTATATAAATTTTAGTTCTTTTTCTCTCTGACGTCAAATAGCTTCTAATAAATGATCTTATAACCATGTCTGCAGGGCCTATCAGTCTGGATTCATAAAGCTGCTGTACATCTTTTTTTCTTAGTCTTCCATTTTCGTTGGTGCTTTCTGAAAGCTGACAATTAGGCTATTATCCTCCACACAGAGTCTTGATGAAAGAAAATCCAAAGAGCAAATGCCTCTGCTACACACACACACACACACACACACATACACACACACACGACAGTCAACCTAAATATGAGGAGCATTTCAAGAGCAACTAGGAAATGTTATACATTTGTTTTATCTCTGTAATGAAGAACAAGAAGGTAAATTTGATCTTCCCACAACCTCGGAAATGTATTAAACATTCTAATGTCATCTGGACTCAGGAAATGCAAGAACAGGTATAACCTTGTAGAAGGATGTTTTTTGTTTGAGCTTGGGGCATCTGGTTCAGTCTTATCACAAACATCCAAAACTAACATTGATTCTTAAACCTGGTGTTTATTTTTCAATAAAGATTAAAGTTGGTCATGGGAAAAGTGCTCTAGAAAAGTAAGTCTAAGCTGATTTTTTATTTATGCTATCATAGCAATGTATACATGATCTTCAAGTATTTTTATTCTTAACTCTGGTAATGGTGAACTTAAGTTATTTTTTCTTAATGACAAATAAGCAGTTTAAGTTTACTTATTAAAGTTATTTAAGGCACTGGATCCCACATGGCTAGGTTTACATTTTGGGTACCAGCGGCTTGAGAATCATGCCAAGTGCATTTACGTGTGTGCCCAAAATGCCAAGAGGAGAGTGGCAAAGAGGGACTATGGCTTGGCCATCCCCCGTGATTTCTCACTTTCCCATGTCTCTCTCTCTCTGTCTCTGGTGAGCACACATGCCCTATAGCAAAAACAAAAACAAAAGTTATTTATGTTGTTAATTTTTTTAGAAGACATATTATCATAGCACCTACGTTCTCAATTATAGAATTGCCCGCCATCTCAGGAACAAAAACCAAAACTTTCTCTTTGTGTGTTTCATGCTAGGTAAATATTAGAATGGTTAATTCGAGAAACAACTAAAACCAAAACCAAACTCTGTCGATAAGAATAAACAAAAGCCCTCCACATATTTTAACCTAACCCAACACTTACAGGAACATAATTTCATATTTTCATTAGTAGATAACCTTATGGGGACTGTAAGGTCACAAACCATATCTGGAGATTTCAATATGATAGAGAAGCCTCAAAATCACTAACCAACAAAGGAAGGTAAACTCATTGGTTTGTGGAAATAGCTCTGTGGACAGGACTGGTCTCTATCAATCAACCTACCTTTCAAGTCCGTAGTAAGTCAGATGCTGTGACTCACAAAATTCACTACAGAAGCTCAATGTGTACAGATAAGGAAAGATCACCAAGAAACAGTGTAAAGTGACAAGAAAATATAGTGGTAAAGTTAAGGGGCGGAGCAAGGCATACACTAGGTTATCTTTTGTGAAAAATAAGAGGGAAGGAATAGGAACATATGCATTAGGAAATCCCCCCCAGTGATTAACTGTGGAGGACAGGAGTAAGAATTGGGCAGACTGGAACAAGAATAGGAGAGAAATTTTCACAATATTTCTTTATACTATTTTCTATCTTTGAACCAGAAAATAAATGTTAAGCAAAAACAAGTGAAAGTAAAGATGACATAAACATATTTCCAACACACCCTCCCTTAAGAAAAAACAGTTCATTACTGCACATGAACCGAGGCAGCTCCAAGTCACAAAGTCAGAGGCCGGAGGAGTTGGTCGTGTTTCCATTACTGGGTGCACAAGACCATCTTCTGCCGGTGCTGCATCTGACCTTCTGATTTATTTTCCCCCTTTATGACAGAGGGGGAGACAGAGAGAGGAGGAGATTCTGGAAGACAGAGGTAGGTATATGTGACAGGGTTTCACCGTGTTGCAATCCTCCTGCCCCAGCATCCCAATTAGCTAGGATGACGAGCTGTGCAACCATCCCAGTGTACTCGGATTGGCCCAGGAATGGAACCCAGGCCTTGTGGTGCCACTACAACTGGGCTGAGGTCTTCCGATTTCTTTTTCTTTTTAATTTATATCTTTCTTTCATGAGTGAGGGAGACTATGTGTGCATGAGAGAAAGAAAGGGAGAGAGAGAGACAGAGAAGGCACTAATAAATTACTAAATATAATGATATATTTTAGCCATATCTTTCAAATTTAACAAACACTTTTGTTTGTACCTTTATTCACAGCTCTAAGACTTACTATTTTACTATGGTTGTCTATAAGCTTGGGATCAATCTATATATTATAAATGTTATGTTTACTTCAGAACACCACTCATACATATTTTTAAGAGGCCAGCTATATAGCTCAAACTTTCCCTAATGTCTATGAAACAGATTCCAAAGATTCACAAGAATGGTATTCATAAGTAGAATCTAATATTAACTCACTAATTTCCAGGTCCTGACAAAGGTTGCCTTGGCTAACCAAACTGAATAAAACTTGCAATGAAATGAACGAGACGCCAATCATGTGAAATAAAAAGAACAAAGAGAAATGCCAAAAATATATATAAAATATGTAAGAAATAGTTCCTATTCTCAGGAAATTCACAACTAATTAGATAACATGATAAATATGGAACTTGGTAATATTCTCAGAAAACTACAACGCAGGACTTGGTCCACTGAGGGGGCCAGAAGCTTTCCGAGTGTTATTTTTAATACAAAACTAAAAGGTGAAGTCATTCTTGCCCATATTCTAGGATCCGTCATCATATTCATTCTAGTGCACAAATATCTTTTTTTTAAAAAGCTCAATTCCAAAAGCACTTTTGTTGATTTTATGTAAAGCCATGTAAGATTCAAGCTGGGATTTTGCTGAAAATAAAGAGTAATACAATGCCATCAGCAGCTACCTTTCTTTGAAGAAGTACCTAGTATGGTGAAAAGAACATCACAATAGGAACCAAAACACCAAGGTTCAAGTCCCAACTCTTCTAAAATTTCAAAGCACGTTGTTTTTTAAAATGGCAAAATCCACATGCTAGTTAAAGAATTTCTTCTTGAGTTCAAATTTACTCTTGATTTAAAGAATGTCTGACCTCTTCTCACTTTTAAAATCTACTGTTAAGGGGACCAGCAGTTGGCATAATAGCTATGTCGCTGGACTCCCATGTAATCAACCATGGTTCGAGTCCCGGACTCGGTGGCTTAAACTCACGCCAGGCGCATGTGCGTGCGTGCCCAAGATTCTGAGAGGAGAAAGGATTGCGGCGTGGTCATCCCCCCTGCAGGATGATTTCTCGCTTTCTATCTTTCTGTCTCCCTCTGTCTTTCTGGTGAGCACATCATGTGCCCTATAGCAAAAACCTCTCCAAAAAAAAAAAAAATCTACTATTAAACTGAAGAATCCACATCTTCTTAGACCAAAACTGAAAATGAAAAGTTAACTACTCAATCATGGGAAGACAAATGAAAATGTAATATTTATGTTTTGTGCGTGTAATTTTTCCCATTGACTTCCTAACAGTCCGACAGCAAGTGAGGTTTTGTATATGGCCAAAAGTTGAAAGATTCAGGCATCTACTTTTTCCTCTAAAATGTTCTTTAAGATGTGTCTTGTGGGGCTAGCAGGTGGCCTGGTGGTCAAAGCACTAGACTCCCACATGGCCAAGTACAGTTCAAGTCTCGGACCGAATGGCTTGCTTTCTCTCTCTCTCTCTCTCTCTCTCTCTCTCCCTCCCTCCCTCCCTTCCTCCCCTTCCTTCCCTCTCCCTCTCTCTCCCTCTCTCTGATTATATGCCTCTCTCTGGTGAGCACATGTGCCCTAGAACAGATTTTTTAAATAATAAATAAAATCAAAGTAACTTTTTAAAGAGATGTATCTTGGAAGTGCTCCTAAGTGGTAGGAGTCATTGGTCTTTGAGACTATGCAGACTTTTCTCCCCAAGACTATCTTCCTCTCCATTCTTGCGTTTACTTGAGTCACATTTTGTTGGATCCTTACAACCTAAATATTAGGTCGTCGGGAAACTCATGATGCATTTTTCTATGTTCTTCTATGCAAAAGTGTGTCAAGTCTTTCCAGACAACCCAACAGTAATTTAACAAATTGCTACGTAGCATAACATGATTTTAAAAGACCCTTAAGGAGCCAGCAGATGGCATAGTGGTTACATCACTGGACTCCCAACAAGGCTGACCGTGCTAAAAACCAGCCGGATGTCTGTGCGTGCATGCCCAGAATCCTGGGAGAAGGGACTGCAGCATGGCTATGTCCCCGCAGGGTGATTTCTCGCTTTCTTTCTCTCTCTGTCCAGCAAACACACGTGCCCTAGAGCAAATCTCTCTCTTAAAGAAATAAATAAATAAAACCCTTAAGCTGTGCAATTTCTTCTTTTCAATCCAAAGAAAATAAGTAGTAACTGAACCACTTGCTATGAAATGACAGTATTTCCAATTGCCTTCAACCAAGCACAATAGGTTTACATTTTAGAAAAGTGCTACCTTTTCCTAGGGAAGAAAATGAGCATTACAACATAATCATTTATAAGGTCAACATAGGGCTGTGAGTGCATTGATGCCTTCATGGCAGCCATAATCACATACAAAAGCTACACGGTGGCGAGCAAAAACAGCGAGCTGTGTGAGCAAAATAAAAAGCAATGTGGACAGTTGTTTAGCCGTGCCTGATGGAGCACACCCAGCTGAGAGCTCTCCGACGCTGCACTTGAACATCGCATTGCCCAGTTCACCGAGACAGAGAGTCTGGGTGGCAGGTTCGCTTCATTCTACTTTTCCAGTAGAACTAATTTTTTTAAGGAGTTCATTACATTCAACTCTCTGTGGACTCCATAAAGCAATTTAGAACGAATAAACAAACAACATGAATTATTAAAAGCCACAGCTAATCTGCAGGACCCAATTGATCCAATCATTTTACCACATTCCTTCAGAACTTGACCTTAGGTTTTGTTTGTTTTGATGCTTAGTTTTCATGACCCCCTGCAAAAGGGACGCTCACTGCTCAATAAGTGTGGGGATGGGGACAAGCATTCTAAGAAAAGGCCACCAACAGGCACAGTTTGTAAACTATATAATCAGTCCCAAATAATTGAGAGTTGACTGTAATTAACTAATTAACTACATCTGAGATTAAAATAGGTGTCATGCTCACAGCACACATCACTTGGAAAAAAAAAAAAGTAAGACTTTTTTTTTTTTACAGAATCCAACACAAGACTTAAGGCACATTACATTCCTGCATGCCATGCTTCCCCCCCCACCCTTACCTAAGGAAGAGATCACCAACTTAGTAACCAAATTAAATCATGAAGTGCACAGCCTGTGGAATTGAATTTGTCCTTTTAAATTTACTGGAAAAATAGATTCACTATAAAAATGAGACATTTCTAAAACAAGAAATACCCAAAGCACATTAAAAATGTAATCATACTATTGATTGAGAAAACTCTGTCAGAATAATTATACTATTCTATTGCTTTGCCTTTATAATGTTCATGTTTTTAAATCTTGACCATTGCTCATCTGGACCCAATCGCTGTAAGATGTTCTACTTACAAACCTTATTCAGTGTAAAGTGTCAGCCAGCATTTACTGAGCCTCCTCTGTGCTCGGACTGTCACCTGACACTTTATTACACAGTGAAATATCAAACTATTGATCCTAGTGAATCAATTGCACATAATTTTTTCTATATTTTGTAAAGTGCCAGAAAATATTTTAGCAACTACTGAAGTTTACATGACAATACACATAGTCTAAGACGAATTTTAAATATGGTTGTTATCAGATGCCAATGTATGTCCCCATACATTTCACATCCATTCAAACACAAGCCATAATCAACTCTATCATTCAAAGGGGCAGATGCCATGTCTCAAACACAGCTCTTATTTCTTACAACCATGCTTCCTCCCAATTAGGCAAGAAAGTCAATTCTGCCTCTCTTAAAAGTCTCAGCCCAGGGAACAGCACACAGCATAATGGTTCCATCGCTGAACTCCCATAGAGCCGACCGCAGTTCGAGTCCCAGACCTGGCAGCTTAAAACACACCGGGCGCATGTGTGTGTGCTCAAGATCCCTAGAGGAGATTGGAAGAGAAGGGATTGCAACGTGGCCATTCCCCATGGGGTGTGATTTCTTACTTTCCGTTTCTCGGTCTTCTCCAACAAGCATACATGCCTTATAGCAAAAATCTCTCTTTAAAAAAAAAGTATTGGGACCAGCAGTTAGCGTAATGGCTATGTCGCTGGACTCCCACATAGTCGACCGCAGTTCCCGTCCCAGACCCAGTGGCTTAAAATTCACACCAGGTGTGTGTGTGTGCATGCCCAAGATCCCAAGAGGAGAATGGAGAAGGGATTGCAGCATGGCCATCCCCCCGGGGGATGATTTCTCGCTTTCTGTCTCTGTCTGTCTGGCGAGCGCACACGTCCTATAGCAAAAACCGCTTAAAAAAAAGTTTTTTTTTAATTTTTAAAAAAAGTCTCAGCCCAAGGACCAGCAGAAGACATAATAGTTACATCACAGGACCCCCACGTAGTTGACCATGGTTTGCATTCCAGATCCAACATCAGGTACATTTGCACGTGTGTTCAAAATCCCAAGAGAAGAATGGAGGAGAGAGATTGTAGCGTGGCCATCCCTCCTGGAGGGGTGATTTCTCACTTTCTCTCTCTGTGTCTCTCCAGAGAGCAAACACACCCTCCAGTAATAATCTCTCTTTAAAAAAAAAATGTCTGAGCTCATATTAAGGTTGCTTAAGTCCTTTCACACAAATTCTAGCAGGAAAATGATTTTAAGTTCATCTGAATGTTATCTTTTTATGATTTCTGAGCATAATTTGTACTCACACTTGGCGTACTAAAGATATTAACACAAAAATAGTGTGTTGATGGAAAACAATTTTTTCTTTCTTTGTACTCTCTGGATTTTATGACAAAGAATTATTTTTTTACAAGCCCATCATTTCCCCCTTCATTTTATATTTACATACGTTGTCACCCTCGCTTCTCAGCTTCCAGAAGGGATGAATATAAAACCAAGACCCTTCGTTTCCCGCAGCATCCAAGGACACACGCATGGCATTCTTCTCCAGCAAAGCGGGTAATCTCTTGTTGACAGTCAGATATTTATTGCTTTTTATGTGCAGTAGCTGTAGGTAAAAGATAGGGATTACCACCTTTATTCTTTGATCTCCTCTGTTAATTACACTTACATGTTTATACATATATCATGTCTCCACATAACATGCTTGAGGTGCTGATTAAACAAAGAGCTGCTTTCAGACTCTCTCACCATCTTTACAAGTTGACTTTCTTTCTTTGAGTTCCTCCTCGCCTCCACCCCCCATTCTGCTTCTTAAAGGAAGTAGATACATAAGGAAAACAAGTCAGGGCACACCTCCAAATGATTTTCATCTACTGATAAATAACAGAATAAAGGCAGGCTTTCCAAAGGGAACTCGGAGGTTCCCCCTAACCACATCCTTTCTCAATATCTGCACAGTCACAAAAAACAGAATATACTAAAGAATAAAACAAGACCTGAAATAATGCACCACTTAGTATTGACTATCAACCACTCCTGCCCACAGACAGTTGAACTCCTTCTCTGTGCGTCGCGGGCTGCACATCCCGAACAGGATCTGCAACTTCCACCAGTAGATGCTGGCCCCACCGCCTTCTTAGATTAATACAGAAGCACCATTTCTCAGATTTTTTTTTTTTGGATTCCATAAGCAAGTCTTTCCAAAACAAGGTTCTAGGGACCAACAGATGGCACAGTGGTTACATCGCTGGACTCCCACGTAGTTTACCGCAGTATGAGTACCAGACCTGGTGGCATAATACTCAAATCAGGCGCATGTGCACGTGTGCGTGCCCAAGATCCTGGGAGAACAGAGGAGAAGGGATTGCACCGTGGCTATCCACCCTGGGGGGGGGGGGGGGGCGACTTCTCGCTTTCTGTCTCTCTAGTGAGCACACACACACTAAATAAATTATTCTACTGAGTAGAAAAAAACAAAACTTTCTATTATTACAATCATCTTAAAGGAGAGATCAGTTTAGTGCCTAAAGTATAATAAGTACCTTATCTCAAAATAAATGGAATTAAAAAATTAATTTAAAAAGTACATGGATCACTC
Source organism: Tupaia belangeri chinensis (assembly GCF_000334495.1). Taxonomy (NCBI): domain Eukaryota; kingdom Metazoa; phylum Chordata; class Mammalia; order Scandentia; family Tupaiidae; genus Tupaia; species Tupaia belangeri. Next base: position 4,371,654 of record NW_006159458.1, on the reverse strand, counting down.
CTAAGTCCAGGGCAAACGTTTGCACTCGGGGTACCTGACAAGGAACCTAAGCTCCACTGCTGGCCCTCACTATGCATCAAAACTTGGCTAAGAGAAACTATTTATGGGAATCAGCAGATGGCATAATGATTACATTTCTGGACTCCCATGTAGTCGACTGAAGTTCAAGTCCTAGACCTGGCAGCTTGAAACTCATGTTGGGTGTGTGTGCATGTGTGCCCAAAATCCTGAGAGGAGAATGGAGGAGAAAAGATTGCTGCACGGGGGCTGATTTCAGAAAGTGAGAAAACTTCCTGTGTCTCTATCTCTCTGTGTCTCTCTGGTGAACACACACTCCCTATAGCCTAAAAACTTCTCTTAAGAAAAGAAAAAGAAAATAAAACAATATTCATGGAAGAGTGCTGAAAGGGCATGCAGCTCACTCCTGCCTCAGGTGTCACACTATCTATCCTTAGATGGAGTCACACATCAGGGAAATGCAGACCCAGGTTCTCCTCTTAGCCCATCAGAAAACTGCACTGTGCCTGCCCTGTCCTTGGGCATACTGCCATTAGCCAGTAACAAAACATCAGAGGATATGATTTTTAAAAACAGTTCTATGAAACACTTCATTGTAATATTTACGGTAGGGAAGTTGTTCGAGCTATTGTTTACTCAATTAAATAGTGTTCTTTTTATGAGCACTCATAAAAGAAACATTTCCCTGGTCTATTCCTGGGAACAGCTGTGCTTCTAGACCTCTACTTCAGTTCTAGGTGATGGGCCTCCTAAGCTAATATGGTTAACACATTGTGCTTCCCTTGTGGCTAAGCGGGCCACAAAAAGACATCAAGCCAATGTTTACCAAACATTACAACATGGTTTTAATGAACATGTCCCACCTCTAACTTTAGCTTATTTGTCCAAACATTCTTTTCCCATTGACCCAACTGTGTATTTCTATTTTATCTTGTTGTGTGGTATGTATTTTAGAAAATGCCTTACATTCTTCTTGGAGCAAGATAGGATACACAAACAAACACACACACACACAACACACACACACCACACACACACACTTTTTTTAAGAGGTTTTTGCCTTAGGGTGTGTGTGTTTGCGACATGAAAAATCATCCCCTGGGGGTAATGGCTACACCACAAACCCTTCTCCTCCATTCTCCTCCAGGAATCTTGGGTGCGCACGCATGCACACACACGTACCTGGTATGATTTTCAAGCCACTGGGTCCAGGACTCAAACTGTGGTCAGCCATGTGGGAGTCCAGCAACATAATTGCTACACCATCTGCTAGCCCCTATACACTTTCTTTTTTTTTTTTTTTAAAGAGAATAGCTAGACTTTCTCCCCTCCCCCAGGTTTTTGCCATAGGGTGTGTGCACTCGCTGGAGAGAGACAGAGAGAGGGAAAGTGAGAAATCACCCCCCAAAGGGGATGACCACATTCTCCCATTGGGATTTTGGGCATGCATGCACACATGCCCAGTGAGATTTTCAAGCCACCAGGTTCAGGATTCAAACTGCAGCTGGCCATCTGGGTCAGGTACATAGAAGTCCAACACCTTAACCACTAGACCACCTGCTGGTCCCAAGGTAGCGCATATATTAACAAAGCTAAAAAAAAAAAATCTAAATGGAATTAGATTCTTTCCTCAGGGAAGGAATGCAGTTGAGATAAATCAGACTGTGCATACTAATTGAAATAGAAGACCTTCTAATAACTTATGAACCATTTCCATCCAAAAACACAGTTTCAAAACTTTCTCTCTCTACAAAATGAAAATAAGAAACTCTATAAGTTAAATATTAGTCCCATTATTCTGAAGGATCATTGTATTATGAGCTTTTAGAAACTCTTCCCCCCCTTCTTCCCTTGGAGGTGATCTCTTGGCTCATATCCACATAAAATCCCTTCTTAACGTGTAAACATGAGATTTATTTCCAAACATACCAAGTGAATACATCACAATATCTGTAGTTCTCACCAAGGAATAGACAATTGGATCTCCAATTTTTAATGAAGTTTGGCCTTCCTTCCCCTATGGTTAATTTGGCAAATGATGCATAAAATGTTCACCTATTTTAATAGAAAATACTTACTTGTATAACATTACTGTATTTCACAATTTCTCCCAACAGTTTCTTGTTCTCAGATTCATTTTGTTTTTGTTCCAGTTCTGCAGCATGCTGTAAGATAATTATCAATTATTCAATGATAAAGCCAAGTGGAGTATAGTAACTGACAATCTTTTTTAAGGACAAAGACTGTAACCATGAACAAACTAGGCTCTTTGTTTTGCTCCTGGTGCTTGAGAAGAGAAGAAAAAGGAGGGCACTAATTACATAAATAATTACAATATAGTGTGACAATTTCTCGATTTAATTATTAATTGCAGCCAAAAACGTATTAGGTCACTGTTATGCTGGGAATTTCAGAGAAGTACTAGGCTATTTGGTCTTAGAAAATTATTTTAAGAAGGAATGGTGCTTGAAAAACTAACAGGATATTAAGTGAATTTCCAAACTCTCAACGTGCAGTTTTCAGTTCTGAAAGTAACAGGTATTTTAATGATGCAAAATAAAGTTCTATCAAACTTAACACTTAGCCAAACCAGAAACATAGTCTTTCAGTTATTTTTTTTTTCCCACGATCTGTCAGGAAAAAAGAATTAAGTACTCTGTGAAGTTTTCACTAAATTTAATATTCCTACAGCGATCCTGAATTGGTTTTCAGTTTGGAAATGAAACCTTAATCGGACACACCCTGAAAAATACAGCAGGAA
>NW_006159458.1:4366612-4368844 GCF_000334495.1 Tupaia belangeri chinensis | reverse complement strand
GAATGTGTTACCTACATGCCAGGAAACAGTGGCCACACCCTGTAACTTAAAAGGCGCTTCTACTTCAGTGTGTTTCTATACCTATTCTAAATCTCTACATATTAGGTGAAATCACAAAGCTAGAAAGGTAAGAATAATATTTTGTTTTTGAGGCTTGGTCTAGCCTAAGCCAGACAAATGGAAGCCCGGCCCTTACCTGCAGTTTCTTCAGCAAGGCTGCCTCTGTGTGGTTCCCCTGTTTGGCTTGCTTGGCTTTCCAATATTGCTTCTGGGCAGAATATCGGTTCATAGGGCACACCTTGAAAAGGCAGTCTAGGACAAACCAACAAACAGAAAACACTGTAACTAAGACTACCAGCACTTCTGAGATTTACCTTCTAGCTGAGTTTTAGAATCCCGGAATCCCTGAATATGAAGAACGTCTAAAGGTCATGTAATGTAGGCCATCCTCCAGTCAACTCCCAAATTTGCTTAACAATATTCTTGACAGACAATTATTTGGACTCAGTTAAAATAACCCCTTCATCATGAGTTAACTTTTTAAGGAATATAAAAAGCTCTCTCTCTTGTAATTTTATAAGAAAAGCAAATCAATACAATTATTATAAGGCATTTCTTAACTGTAACGTGGGGCCTGATCTTAGAAAGTGACCAGAATGAGATGAGTGGCTTTCACTGCCTTCTCTGACTTTGCAGAATGAATATCTGGTGTGTATCTTTGACAGCCAAAGTGATGCAAGCGAAACAAAAAAATCAAGCCACGATTATAGTTCTGACCCTAATATCAAGATAGGAAATGATATTGGAGCCAGGGAGCAGTGTGGTGTTAAGGCGCTGGACTCTCACATGGCCAACCACAGTTCAAGTCCCAGTCTTTCTCATGTGCATGTGTCCTGTAGCAAATAATAATAACAAATTAATTAAATTTAAAAAAATATTTTTTTAAAAAAGATAGGAAATCATAGTGAAATACTATAGTTAGTGGTATCTCCAAGTCTCTTGCTCATGACGAAAATGAAACTACTGGACAATTCTTCTATATGTTAAAGACTTTGGGTTTTTTTGGACTGCAATTTAGCCTAAAGGTCAATTCTAAAGACTTTTGGTGCTTTTGGACTGCAATTTAGCCTAAAGGTCAATTCCAAATATCCTATGATAAAAAGAACAGTAACATTAAAAATCTAAACATTATTTTCATTTTTCTCACAAAAAAACACATAAATTCAATATAACAAATTCAAGTTATTTTGGTTGATGTGTTAATATTCAGAATCATTCTCATTTTTTCAAATATTTAACATAAAAGTAAAATTCAGTTAACTCAAATATCCATTTTAACCACATTACTGACTATATTAAATACATGCTTATTCCATTATTCCCTTTACAATTAATTATAAAATCAATTATATGAAAACATACTTGATTTTCCCCCAAAGTCACTTTCTCATGGGTTTTACGGCATAAATGATCAACAAATATGGCTGTAATATTTTTAAAGAATTAAGAGAAACAAGAAATGACTGTTTTCTATACCTTGTAATTATAAACACAAATTTCATTGATGGCCCCTACCCCAGAGACACATGAGGCTATTTAAAAAACTAGTTCTAAATTTCTAATTTAAAAAAATACTGATACAGATGAGTCAATATTTCATAGGAAGCAGGAAACAGACATTTTTCAACTGCTAAAAGTGGACTGTATGACCATTACATGTACTGTGCAAGACAGGAGTCATCACATGGCACATATGTGTGAAAACCAAAGACCCACACCTGAAAAATGTTTTTATTTTTGGCAACATATCTAGACAGCCTAGACATTGTTTTCCATTGTCAGCAACTATGAAAAGAATTCTACAACTTTTGGAAAACACAAATATAAAACTTGCTTACAAATACTGCCAAGAGTTCTCCTAACCGAATGCAGCAGACAATCGTGACTCTGTTATTAGGCGAGTGACAAAACTCAACATCATGCAACAAAAATACAAATCCATGTTTAAGCAGAACAGAACCATATAATCTGAACTCTGTATTTCTGACTTTATTCATATATCAAAAGAAAAGGAAAAAATATGTGACTCTCCATTATAGATTTCTAACTAAGTTTATTAGGAAATGGCCCTTTGGCAGAGAAAATATTTTTGTACATTCTAGATCACAGCAGTCCTAATGAGTAGGACCTTTGTAGCTACCAAACTAGCTGTGTCATGGCTAAACACTCTTT
>NW_006159458.1:4356037-4366581 GCF_000334495.1 Tupaia belangeri chinensis | reverse complement strand
TGAGGCCATGTGAAGTGACGCCAACATTTAGTCAACCCATGTTTACCGTACTCCTCCTCCAGGAGGTCAAGCCCTGTGCTGCTCAGTGTTACAACTTAGACTCCACCATCAGAAAAGCTCAGTCTACTTGAGGATTTACAATGGAGCGCTAGAGAAGGTGCGCAAAGATGCATGTGGTCAACTTCACCAGCAGAGAAGGTCACAAAGGTTTCCCAAAGGACAAGAAAGGAGAAGACGCAGGCAAATTTTAAAGAACCAATACAGCACATGGGCATGGGGCTTCAAATGCTTAGAGGGGAGAGGCAATCCCAACAGTCACCACTGGTACAAAGGCAGAGAAGAATGCAAAGAGACCCACTAGCTGTGCAGGAAAACGACCACCTAGGCTGGAAAATGAAAATAGCAGGAGGCTGAGGTCAGGATCTACCGATTGTTATTCTCTGGGCTAAAGAATAGAGACTGTATTTCACAGAAATGAGCTCTCAGTGAGTCGTAAGCTCTTACAACATGTGAAAGATGACATGAGCAAGAGGTAAGAAGACCAGCACAAAAGCCAATTGCCAGGGAGATGACAGATGTAGGGATCTGGATCTGGGCCATACCGTAGTTTCAGGGTAGCTGTAGATGTAAGAGAAAGCAGCTGAGCCCACGGCTTGACAGTCTATCAGATGTCAAGGTGAGAAAAGTTGATAGAGGGGAGAAGTAAAAGTGGACAAATGAATGAGCCCCACCCACCTCAGTTTGTGATACAAAGCCTTAGATTTTAAAAGCATTTCCCACCTCCAGGGCCTTAGTTTTACAGTCCCCTCAGCAACTTTCCCATAGGAGGTATCTCACTTTATATTTCAGGAAATAAGCTATCTGTTTCTGTATGGGAATTAATACTGCAGTGCTGTTTTGGTTGATAGGACAGAACGTAGATCTTTTTTTTTTTTTTTTTTTTTTTTGAGAGGTTTTTGCTATAGAGCATGTGCGCTCTCCAGAAAGCCACAGAGAGAGACAGAGAGACAGAAAGTGAGAAATCACCCCCCAGGGGGATGGCCACACCGCAATCCCTTCTCCTCCATTCTCCGCCCCCCCCCGCCCTCGCCCCACCAGATCTTGGGCACGCACACACACGTGCCCAGCATGAGTTTAAGCCACTGGATCCAGGACTCAAACCACCGTTGACTACATGGGAGTGGAGCGACATTCCCATTACACCAACTGCTGATTCCCAGAACGTAGATCTTATACAATTTCTATTAAAAAGCTTTTGAGGTTGGTGGTGGTGCTAATGGTGGTGGTGGTGGTGGTGTAGTGGTAATGGTGAAGGTGGTAATGGTGGAGGTGGTGATGGTATGTGTGTGTTTAATTCTCTCTCTACCTCCTTTAAAACCCGTTAAAAAAATCTACTGCTCTTGGGCTGATCACATATTTTTTCTGATTCTAAATTTACTGCACAATAAAAGTGTTAATAAGACCTGCCACACCTAATTCACAGGGCTGCTGAGATGCTCAAAAAGATAATCTGTGTGAAAGTTGCCTGTGAACTTGAAAGCCCTGTTGTAAATGTAAAGCATTATTATTAATATTGCTTCATTCTTTCAGCAACAGCCTCACCAAGGTTAGGAAATGACTAAAGCCCTGCACAGCTCTCAAAAAAAGGCAACAAAAAGTAGAGGTCTCAAATCAAGCCTGAAACACAAGAATGCTCAATTAACAAGGTGTTCAACCCTTGAAGGTATCGCAATGTGTTCTTAAATAAAATTCTCAAATAGTCTGAAACAAAATGGTAGTGAGCAGAGAATGCAATCTCCACTACCTTACCATAGCTTCTACAGTAACATACAGATACAATCACTAGCACTACTCTGGCTGGGGCCTTCGACAAGTCTACTTTTTCCCCTGCACGTAGGAATTCTGCTCTTTCAGAGCTGCCTACTCCCATCTACCATTCTCATCCTGCTTCTTCTAAAAGTAGCCCTCTACGATTCCCAGGTCTAGTTATCCTCTAAAATGAGTCATGTATACTCAAAGAAAAAGATTTTATTGAGTTCTCCAATTAGAAATCAGTATGAGGCCGGCAGGTGGTGTTGTGGTAAACGACACTGGACTCCCACATAGCTGACCATGATTCAAGTCTCGGACCTAGCGGCTTGTTTGCTCTCTCTCTCTCTCTCTCTCTCTGTTTCTCCTTCTTCCTGTCTTTCTCTGGTCAAATTAAAACAAATAATAATAATAAATTAAGTTAAATAAAAATAACTCTTTAAAAAAAAGAAATCAGCTTAGTATGATTTTTCAATTAGGTAACAACAATCTCTTCATCATTTTAAGACTCAAGATGGTGTGGTGGTTAAAGTACTGGATTCCTACATGGTCAACCATGGTTCGGTACCAGACCTGGCAGCTTGCTCTCCCACTTTCCCTTTCTCTATCTCTCTGTCTCTCTCTGGTCAAATTAAAAAGCAACAACAATTTAAATTAATAAATAATTCTTTAAAAACAAGATCAAGGAATTTTTAAAAAAGAATTAGTTTGCCTCATAGAGCAAGCACCAAAAGCAGAAATAAAAGGAAGTAATTTCAGTTAAATGTTTTAAAAGCTTAACCTTAAGACCTGAAGCCAGCCATTTTACAGAATTAAAAAGACTCAGGAAATATTAGTAATCCAACAAGACATGATATGTTCAGTCAGGCAAAGTTATAAAACAATGGCTTGGAATTAGAACTTCTACTTTTTTTTTTTTTTTAAACAGCTGTGGAAGGAAATTAAACCACCCAGAAGTGTTCACCTTAAATGGAAGGAATTGACTGCATTTTAGCCTGCATACAAATGCCAGTGGAAGAAGAAATAGGAAAGCTGTTTGAATGGGGTGGAGCATGTACTCCACAGAACTAACCTTCCCATGTGATTCCCCGTAAGTCTGGGAGGAAACCTGTCTAAACTCTCCACTTACAATACCTATTTGAATGGTCTGAAGTCTTTTGCTTTGTGTCTGTAAAAGTGCTTTCTACACTATTTGTGCATGAAGGAGTGTCTGCACTCCAGAAACTGACTTTAGGGCTGACTTGAGCCTATTCCATGTAAAGTTCAAGTTATGTCTTGGCCAGAAGCTTCCTTTGTTAATGGTGGCAAGACAACTGGTGTTTCATTTCTCCTTCCTCCTAAAGATGTCTTAAGATCCCAAAGAGTCGAGGCATTGTGAAACATCAGTAAGTGCCTGTCACAGGTCAGGTACTTGACAAATGGCCCTTTCGTGGTAGCTTGAAAAATGACCTCATCTGATTACAGGACACATGATTGCCAAGGACTTTATTATCTCCACATGGAGAAAGAGAAGGAGGAAAGGCCTCTGGAACTTTATTTATTTATTTATTTTTTTAATGACACAAAGAAGATGCAACAGAGATCAATGAAGACAATGCTCTCTGCAACAGAAGAGCAAACTGGAATGTACCCAGTGTAAAATGGAAAGTGATAAGAAAACTCTCCCTAGAGTAAGGGACAGCCAGACAAGAAGCCACTGGACACTAGCAATTAGAATTCAGAGTTGATCAAGAGACAGAGGTATGTGCTTACTGGCTGAAGATATAACTGGAGCTCTGTTTTTGTTTTTCAGTTTCTCTAAGAAATGTAGCTTGACATACAGGGTTTGTATACAATCCCGTTTAAAGGGTTTTTAAATGACTGTGTTTTGTTTTACTTAAGCATGGAAATCTCAAACCAAGTATCTACCTCCCTTGCCTTCCCTAAGGCGAGCAAAGAGAGAACATGTAAGGGAGACTGTGTCCTCGCCAAGAAAACTTTATTGCATGTGTTACCAAACATGAAAATTAATCACAACACATGGATTGGCAACCATGAAGATTGTGATATAACTTCCTCCAGCCCAAAGTCAGCTATTTTACTATTAAGGAGGAAGAGAAATGGCTGCTCAGATAAAATCTGACCTTTCTACTCTTTGAAATAAAGAAGCAAAAACTCAGAGAAAGTTGCCTAGATCCTTCATGACAGAATCTCTAAGAATAATTATTTTTAGGTTTTTGCTATAGGGCACTGGCCAGAAAGAGAGAGAGACGGATAGACAAAGACAGAAAGAGGGAAAGTGAAAAGTCACCCCCCTGGGGGGATGGCCATGCTGCAATCCCTTCTCCATACTCCTTTTGGGATTTTCTGCACACACACATGCACACACACCCAGCATGATTTTCAGGCCACAAGATCCGGGACTCACACTGCTGTTGGCCATGTGGGAGTCCAGTGCCTAAACACTATGCCACCTGCTGGCACCAGAATAAATGTAAATATGAACAAGTTCAACCACACATAGGAGCCTGAACGCCCTGATAAATGACTGCCTGACCTCCTGGTGGTAAAGACATGAGTGCAGTCCTCAGTTTGCTTAAGCGTGCTTTCTAAGCTGTAAAGAGTACTATATATTGATAATGAAGCTCACCAGATCTTCACAACACCTTTGAGCATTAGCCAGATTGTTTTCTCTGTGTTACAGAAAAGGAAACTGAGATTTTTTTTTTTCTCAAGTCCACCAAGCTTGTAAGGTAGAGCTTGAATTTGAACCGAGATCCTTTGAACCCATTTCAATGTGTTGCTGCTGCACAAAGGCACCATTTGGGAGCATGTTTGTCATGTTGAAGCAAACTCTGTCTCTCTTTAAGTGCTGCTTCTAATTCTGCAAATACCCCTTGGGGCCATTTCCAAGAAATCTAATCTGGCCCTAAATATCTTCAGACAGGATCTTCCTGATTCCTCAACTCTGACTTGATCATCCCAGTAGGATCTCCTCAAAAACATACCATTTTTATTACCAAATTCTAAGAACACCTCCTTCCCATAATAGATGTGATATTAGTCCATTAATGATTGAATTGTTTGTTGAGCCAGCAAATGACGTGGGGATTAGGGTGCTGGATTCCCATATAGCCGACCGTGGTTCAAGTCCGGGACCTAGTAGCTTGCTTTTTCACTTTCCTTTCCTCTCTCTCTGTCTCTCTCTGGTGAATTAAATAATAATAATAATTTAATTAAATAAATAATTCTTAAAAAAAAAAAAAGGATTATATTGTTAAGGTACTTATCAATGTATTTAGCAAGCACAGAAAATGGGAAGACACTGGCCAAAGAGTAAGCTGTGCCTGGTTCTCATGCTGTACAGGCCTGCAGCATGATACAGCTTCCAGAGACACATCATGAAGATAAATACACACATATATGTACACAACTGTTATGAGACTTCAAAAGAAATAAATGGTTTTTCATGAGAAATGAAATGAATGAGGCATGTGTCTATATATAACTAAGTAAGAATATTATAAAATCTTAGTCTCAAAGAGACTAATAATTGGATTCATACATTAATGGGTGAAAACTGAAGAACAAATGAAACTTTATCTTTTGCCTCACTTGAAGTAGGGAGAAAAATAAAATACAAATGCACTGTGCTAATTTACATTCCTGTGAAGGTCTGAATTTCAGTATTAAGCAAACCATTACATAAGACATAAGTAGAATTTGCTGTAAGAAAATCATAATGTATACTGTTTCAACTCATTTTCCCATTTCAAGTTAACACTGACAATTGAAAGTGTAATAAGTAGAGTAAGTAGACTGATTCAGTAGTCAAAATGCAAGTCTCTAAATTACATTACACAAATAACATAAAAGAAATATTTTAATTTGTACATAATGCATATACTTATTACATATGTACATATATGTGTGAATTTATATACATATGCAGACACACCATATATATTTTTATATATAATAATGTTTATATATCAGTATATATTTCTATAGTGTCTCCTACATATTGGGTTGTCACATATATTACTTAATTTAATTCTTCTGCGAAATCTTTGAGGTAAGCATTAGTAACTCACAAGGTTTTAGAGATCTATCCTAAAGTCTCAAACTGGTTTACAGACTTGCTCCAGAGCAATCTGTCTTCAGAACCCATCTTCAAAATTTCATAGAACACATTCTATATTAATCAAGTTAAAACTTTAAATAAATAAATAAATATATATATATGACATTCTCTGAAATTAAAACTCACAACGTGGTATTCTGGCTTTCCCCAGTTTTGAATTCCAAGAAATTCTCCAGCAAAGACCCAGAAAGGTATTGGAAAGAGATTACCTGGACGTCTCCAGCTATGAATACCACACAAGTGGCAGAACAGCAAGCCAACCACACTTGGCAATGGAAGCCTATGACCTTAAGTCTTCCACTGAGAACATAATAATTTTCTAATAGGTGAACAATTAAACCATTAATAGAGGTAAATTAACTTTACAGAGGTAGACCTCCCATTTTATTCCAATTTTACCTTGGCATAACTTCTGATGTAAAAATTTAAAAAAAAAATTTCAATGCAGAATATTTTTGCCAAGTATGTAATTTCATAACAGAGATATTTAGATTGAAGAATTGTTATTCATTGTTCAGGTACTGAATTAATTGCTGTAATCATAAGGAAGACCTAAATCAAAAAATGTGTTATGCTAATTTCTCTGTGAGTAGAGATGTATCCATAAAAGCAAGAAGATCAAGGAGCCCTATTCATCATTATTACTGTAGATGTGCACTTACATGAGATTAGTTTTCTGTTGATTATTATCACCATGAGGTACCTATAGATGATTCAAGAGCCAACCGATGTTTTATGAATTACAGTTGTGCAGTTTTGCAATTAATTCAACTTGGTCTCTTTTTTAAATAGAATTGAATGGAACAGGAAAGAGAGGCAAGAGAAGCAGCAAACATTGCAAACAAATGTGTTAAAACTTGTATTTCTGGGGTGTGTGCTCATGTGTGTCTCAACACATGCTGTGTTCCAATGTAAAATTATTTCTTACTGAAAGTTGCAAGAAAACATGCATAAAAGTCACTATTCTAGAGGACTACACATGTGTATAAGTTAGGGTTAAAAGAACTTAAAATTTAAATATATATATATACACACATACATAGATACACATATGTTATATATGAAATGTCATGGTCAAGAGGGAAGGAAACTGAGATCAAGGGAACTTTGCTTTATGAATAACTTTTTTTTTTTTTTGGAGAGGTTTTTGCTATAGGGTGCGTGCGCTCGCCAGACAGACAAAGATATAGAGACAGAAAGCGAGAAATCACCCCCCAGGGGGGATGGAACGCCGCAATCCCTTCTCCTCCATTCTCCTCTCGGGATCTTGGGCACGCATACACACATGCCCAGCGTGAGTTTTAAGCCACCAGGTCTGGGATGCGAACCGCGGTCGACTACGTGGGAGTCCAGCGACATAGCCATTACGCTAACTGCTGGTCCCCATGAATAACTTTTTAAATACATAAAAGCTATCTTTCTATTAACTGTCCTGTCAAATTTATTAGGCAATTACAAAGGAAGATTCCATTTCAAAAATACCTTCCTCCTGTTACCCCTGCTCTGACGACCTCTGCCTTTACCACACGCCTCCCTATAGACAGCATCTTTCCTGAGTTAACATATTTGCAGGTAACTCTGCATTCAGCACCATTTATGTAGTATATGGAGCATGTCCAGAACCTATTTGCATGACACTCTATAATCAGATATCTATTCTTTCTGCTCTGAAAGAATTTACAATCTTCTTAGTCTTCTAATAAAATGCAATACTGGGGCTAGCAGATGGTGTAGTGGTTAAGGCGCTGGACTCCCACAGGGCTGATCGTGGTTCAAGTCCTGGACCCAGTGACTTGAAAATCATGCCAGGCACATGTACATTCATGCCCAAAATCCTGAGAAGAGACTAAAGCAAAGGAGACTGCAGTGTGGCCATTCCCTAGGAAGGAAGGGCCACTCACTTTCCCTGTCTCTGTCTCTCTTTCCAGAGAGCTCACACATCCTATGGCAAAAAATCATAAAAAATAAAATAAAATGCAAATATCTGGGAAGAAAATACCCTAAGATCTTGGTTCTCAGTTTACCCTTGGAGCCAGAGAGCTCCATGGGGAGGCAGATATATTGGCATAAGGATCTGGGGACAGTGCCTTTTAAGTTATTGGCAACTGGGAAGAACAAGCAGAAAAGTTATTCATCAAATTTTCAGATTACACAGACTGGGGAGGAATAGCTCATATAAATAATCACCACAGGACAAGCATGCACACAATTAAGATTTCTATAAACAAATATAAAATTCAGAAAACAGTCAACTACTGAAGTACATAACGGATGAGAGCACCATTAGCAATTAATATAAAAAGATTTCAAATATTAGATCTTAGGCTTCAGTTCAATTTAATATAATTAGAGTGAGCATACATCCCTGGGTGCCCAGGACAGTTTTACAGCTGTCGCCTGAGCTAAATTATTAATCGTGCCCTCTTTTACTCTCAAAAGTGTTCTGGTTTGGACAATAAATATAAGAGGTTTCTGAAATGTTCATGGAGACTATGTACTGTGGAAAAACTGTGCAGGAATTAAAAAATGTTTTTCACTAAAATAAACCTGAACTTTAATTCTATTTGCCATAATTTTTTAAAAAGTTCTCTCACAGTTAATTGCCCCAAATATAGAAAATGAATAAAAGTATTGTGCTACAATAGCTGAAAAATTGTTGCCACCATTTTAGGCAATTAATGGAAGAATAGGTTCTCAACCAGTGCAAGATGGAACATATTCAGATTACTGGGTTCGATTAGAGGTGCCACATATTTAAGTGGCATCCTAACAAATTAACCTGGATCCAAAGTTAGCAAACTGGAGAAGTCATGTTATTTGAAGAGCAACAGGAGGATCTGGAAAAGGTTGCCTGCCAGAGAGAAAACAAAGAATTGGCAGAATCTTACTTTGTATGGCAGAAGAGCTACACATAAATAAAAGAAGAAAATTTTTTCACTATATTGATCCAGGATCAAAGGAAATTTTAGTTCAATAGAAGGGAACACTTGCCAGTCACTGGAAAAAATCCAAGAAATACAAATTAGTCATAAGCAAGTAAACTTTTACTCAGCATGCTGAGGCAGATGAAACAGTACAAAGGGATCTTGTAAGGGAAGGAAGTCCTTCCAAATACTACCTTCCACTTTCCAGTAGGATTATGGCAGAAGTGACTAGCAGGAAAGGGGTAGGGTTCCTGGGTCACATCTACATAAAGAGTTTAACATCTCACCTGCCTCAGCTGTATTTATTGAACTGTGGTTTAGTTTGGCATCTTGGTATTACAGAAACAAGGAAACTCCAGCCCTGGACTTGTAAGTCTTCTACTGCCAGCTAGATGTCAGTCCTAGACTGAAATGCTCAAAGTTAAAGTACTATATAAATATTTGTTATTATTACTCCCAACGATACATTCCAGATGAACAAATACAGTTGTGTGTACATCTTGGAGTTCCAGAAGAATGATGTTTATGGTGCTATTTTGTCACTTAAATATCTTAGTTTAGCAAGATACTTCCAAAATAGGGGCCAGCTGGGTGGTGCAGTGGTTAAGGCAGCTGAATCCTACATGGTTGACTGCATGGTCCTAGACCTGGTGTTTGAAAAACACCCCAGGCATGTGTGCAAGCAAGCCCAAAATCCTGAGAAGAGAATGGAGGAGAAGGGGTTGTGGCATGACCATTGCCACAGGGGGTGCTTTCTCACTTTTTTTCCTCTCTCGCAAGTGCACATGCCCTATAGCAAACTAAAATTATATATATAACCAAGTAGCCAAAGGTGGAAGGACTATAACCAAGAAACAGTCCTTCCCTTGTCACACACATTAATAGCAGCTATATATTTGATGACCAAACGCTATGAGCCAACCATGATGATGAGAACTTTACAAGGCTTCTTTGATCTCCGTAAAAATTTTAAAACAAGTATTAATATCATTCCCATTTTATAGATTGGGAAACCAGGGAGCTATTAAAGGCTAAGTTCTGCCCAAGATCAAAGAGCTAGCAAGCTGTGAACTCATATTCAAACCCATACAGCTGACTACAGAGTCTGTGCTTTTACACGCTAAAAATGGAAAGGATATAACCAGGTTGGTCTGTAAGGCTCAGCAGTAAAATACTGAAGGAGTAGGATGTGGGAAAGTAGAATTTCCAGAAAGCAGGCGAGACCTGAGAAGTGGGGCACTGAGAACAGAGTGGCTAAAGCAGCAGAAGAGACGCGAGAAACAAAAGGATGGTTGTAGTATTTTCATCTCCCTGCATAGTTTTTTTGTTGTTGTATTGTTTTACATTTAAATTTATTATTATTTGTTTATTTTAATTTGACCAGAAAATGACAGAGGGAGAGACAGAGAGAAAGAAAGTGAGAAAGCAAACTGCCAGGTCAGACTCAAACTGCATTCAGCCACGTGGGAATCCAGTGTCTTAAACCACCACGCCACCTGTCGGCCCCTCCATGCATTGTTTTTGCCGTCTTTCATATTTATTGCTTTTTTTCCTCCAGAACTTTAAATCTGCTCGTTATTCTCTTACTCCATTTCTTAGGTCCTCTTCTCATTCCATCTCTCTTTGCAATTTCGTCCCCTTCTCTTTGTTCCCTAATGCTTTTCTCCTTTTACACTTATTTCACTCTT
>NW_006159458.1:4339610-4356024 GCF_000334495.1 Tupaia belangeri chinensis | reverse complement strand
CTCTTTCCCCCACATTTTCCTTATCTCTTTTACTGAACTTTCTTTCTCTTTTCTTTTCTTTTTCTCCCTTACGTTATTGTAAACTGTTCTTTAAAAAGTTATTGTTAGGATCAGCAAGTGGCACAGAACTAAGGCACTGTACTCCCACATGGCAGACTCAGCAGTCTGAGTCCCAGACCTGGTAGCTTGAAAATCACGACAAGCACATGTGTGTGTGTGTGCTCAAGATCCCGAGAGGCAAATGGAGGACAAGCGATAGCAGCAGGGCCACTCCCCAGGAGGAAGATGGGGATTTCTCACTTTCCGTCTCACTGTCAGTCTCTCTCTTCCCAAGGTGAGAGTATACACCCTATGGCAAAAATCTTTTTTTAAAAAAAAGTTATTATTAATTTTCTTGGATAAGGTTATGTCTTTTGTATTTCAAATAAAAACACAGATGCATTCCACATTATCTTATCAAAATTCAACTTAAAATTAAGTTGTAAAAGTAAACATATATCTGAGGACTTTGATCCAGAATATATAAAATACTCTTATGACTCAAGACCTACAACTCAGTAAGATTTGAACATACACCTCATGAAAAGAGATATAAGGAAGGTCAACAAGGACATGAAAGCACCCTCAGGGGGCTGGCACATGGCATGGTGGTTGAGGTGCTGGAGTCTCACATGACTAACAGTGGTTTGAGTCCTGAACCTGGCAGCTTGCTTTCTCTCTTCCTCTCTCTCTCGCTCTTTGTCTCTCTCTCTGGTCAAATTAAAAAATAATAACAAATAAGTAAAATTAAATTAAATAATTCTTTAAGAAAATGCTCAATACTATCGGTCATTAGAGAAATATAAATTAAAACCATATCTATAAACTACTACTTACCCATTAGAATGACTAAAATTTAAAATAATGACAATATCATATGTTAGTGAGGATGTGGAGCAACTAAACCTCATACATTGGTGATAGTAATGCAATACTATCAATCGTATTACAATGTAACACAATGGGTCAGGCACTTGGGGAAAAATTAAATAAATAAAATAATAAATAAATAAAAAGTTAAACATATACTTACTAAATGCTCCAGGAATCTCACTCAAAGGTTTTCACCCAGGAGATTTAAAACATATGTCCACATAAACCTTAAATGCAAATGCTCATCAGCAACCATTCCCTAGAACTGGGGCAGGGACAAGTGTTGTCTTGCAAAGGGACATAAAGGAACTTGGGGGTGATGCAAGTGTGATTATACTGTTGGGTGTACAACTGTATACATTTGCCAAAAATGGAACTGAACACTTAAAATGAGTAAATTTTAGGGTATATAAATTACTGCAAAAATAAAGCTTGAAAATGAGTTTCTAGATTTGTAGCATATGGCTCTCAAATGCTTATTTTTCTCTGGATCAGTGGTTTCTCATAAATATTCTTAAGCTAACAGATAAACTATAAGACATAATAACGATTTGTTTTGGTTGTTTGGTTGTGGCTTGCTTGGTATGTGAAAAGAGGAACACCAGCATGACTTGTTTGCCACATGATGGGACCTAGCTGATTTCTCTCACATGGTGGCTCTCAAAAATATCTAGTGATTGACTGATATGGCACACCCAGGGGTGCACCGAATAGATCTGATTAAAGTGAATGAGATAAATTTTCCTAAACACAGTGAAAAGTGTGACTTAATCCACAGTTTAGTTTTAATTTGGAAAAAGAATAGCCTGGAATATTTCAGTATAGCTGAAAGTGAGGAAATCAACAAGCACTACTGGGGTCAGGTGAAAAAAGACTTGAAGAGGGTCCCAAAGAACAAAACTGAGGGGTCAGCAGATGGAATAGTGGTTAAGATGCTGGACTCCCACATGACCAACTGTGGTTCAAGTCCTAGACCCAGCAACTTGAAACTTGCATTGGGCATGTGTTCATGTGTACCCAAAAAGGCAGAAGAAGAATGGAGTGACCATCCTCCCAGGGAATCGTTTCTCACTTTCTCTCTCTCTCTCTCTCTCTGTCTCTTTGTCCCTCTGGCAAGAGCACATGCCCTGTAGCAAAAATCTCTCTCAAAAAAGAATAAAATGAGACTATCTAAGCATGAAGATAAATGACTGCATTGGGTTAAAACCCATCAGTTATGTTAAAATACATGCATTCATAATTATATGAAAGGAAATTACTTATTGGTCATCTTTGGAGGTTAGGATACCAAGTCATTATGCTAAAACCTGGTAGGGAAGGGGAAATAAGCATTAAGAAAATAAAAAAATTAAAAAAAAATACAATGGCCAGCTCCACACCCGAGTGGTTAAGGGAGCCAGATCTCACATGGCTGACCCCAGTTTAAATTCTGACTAGGCAGCTAGAAAAACACACTAGGCATGTGAACACACATGCCCAAAATTCCAACAGGACATAGAAAGGGGGGAGGAGGGAGAACAGCATAACCATATCCCATTTGAGGGTGCCTTCTTCCTTTCCCCCTTCTTCTCCTACTCCTTCTCCTCTCCCCTCCCCTCCCTTTTCCCCCCCAACTTTTCTCATGAGTACACATGCCCTCTGGCAAAAACAAAGACTAAAAGACAAGAAAAGAGTAAGGCAGATCAACAAATACACAGAAAAATTGCAAAATGGAAAAAAACATGCTGCATAACACTGTGTAAAACAAATCTACACGATGCTTCTACAGGCTGAATTAGAACCTCAAGTAGGATAAACTATTAAGTAGTTATCTTTGGAGAATGGGAATGGGTGTTGTAGAGGAGGGAAAGTGATTTTCATTTTGTACTTTTTATTACTTTCTTAAAATTTTTAAAGCAATACATGTCTAAACACAGACTTTCCATTTTTCCAGGAAAAAAATCTAAATTATTAGGGACTATATATTAAATCTTTATAACAATGCTCAACTGCCCCCTGGATTAAGCCCAAATTGTTCTTACAATAAAAAGATAAAACAAAGTTTGAAAGATGCAAACAGCAAGGGCTTGCTGTAACGCCACTACTTCTCTTTCTAAGGAGAAAAGCACCAGACAATGAGGACAGGTCATGATGACTCTGCTTCTGCTACCATGAACATCAAATTATTTTAAGTGTCACATTTGGGAAACTCTCTTTAATTATCTACTTCATTTAGTCCACACCGTTCTTTTCCAAGAACTCTGCAATTCAGTAGTACTCAATTATTCATCCATTAAAACTATGAGCCAGGACAGAACCATCACTTGGCGTAATGGCTATGTCGTTGGACTCCCACGTAGTCGACCATGGTTCGGGACCCAGACCTGGTGGCTTAAACTCACGCCGGGCGCGAGTGCGTGCGTGCCCAAGATCCCGAGAGGAAAATGGAGGAGAATGGATTGCGGCGTGGCCATCCCCCCAGGGGGTGATTCCTCACTTTCTGTCTCTCTGTCTCTCTCTTTCTGGGCAAGCACACTTGCCCTATAGCAAAATCCTCTCAAAAAAAAAAAAGATTAAAAAAAAAAAAATGAGCCAGGAAACCGGGCTGAAGAAGGGAGGGCGGCTGAGGAGAGATAATCGCAGGGCAGGCAGACCCCAGACAGATGCCAGCCATCCCTGTGGCTGAGGTGGCATCTTCTGCCTCAGAGGACCCCGCCCAGTGATAGTGTGTTCATTTTAATCTCTAGTTAAGGAGTCTAACAGTCCAACAGCGGTAATAGCTATAATTTGAAAAGTGCTCAAATGCTGGCAGAACAGAAAAGATCAAGGAGTCTACAATGCTTAAAATTACTTTCCTAGGTGCTAATAATTCTCACCTCTTTGTCAGCTGGATACAAGTCAGGACCTTTGAATTACCCAGTTTTATACACATCCATGTACACACAGTCCTTCCATGGGTCTTTGTCAATTGACAGTGACAGCTTGGACAAGGAGGTCTTAAAGAGTGAAGAGAAGTGATATTTGGGTGAAAAAAGTTTATGGCATTACAAAGTAGAGAAGAAGGGTTTTTAAGCTGTCAACCATAAATCCACAGAGAATGAGATTCATAAAGGCCCACGCATTCCTGAAAGTGCAAGAAAAAAATTGTGTGTGTGTGTGTGTGTGTGTGTGTGTGTGCATGTGTGCATGGGTAGATTTTTCCATGGGAAGGCAGGTAATTTTATCAGATTCTGAGAAAGATGAAGACCCATCAAAAACCCCTAGTAAGGCCCAGCTGCAGTGGCGTGCACTGCTAAGATGGTATGCTCCACAGGTTGTGACCACATGGAGGGTCAAGGTGTAATTTCGACTTCAATCTTAAAGGCGAGCATGGTGCCATGCACCTATGATCCCAGTGACTCATGTAGGCTGAGACAGAAGGATGACGAATTTGAGCCTGGTCTGGGAAACCTGGTGAGATAATGTATGAAAAATATCTGGGCGTGGTGCTGGGCACCCTATTGTAACTGAGAGGCAGAGGTAGAAGGATTGTGAGACCTTCTCTTAAAAATAGTAACCTCTCCTGGGGAACAGCAGATGACAGAGGGGTTACATTGCTGGACTTCCACATGGCTGACCGCGGTTCAAGCCCTGGACCCAGAAGCTTGAAAAGCATGCTGGGTACACGAGCATGCATGCCTGAGATCTCAGGAGAAGAATGGAGGTGAAGGGACTGTGGTATGGCCATCCCCCCGGGGAGTGATTTCTCACTTTCCCTCTCACTGTCTCTGTCTCTCTCTAGCAAGCACACACATCCTAAGGCAAATAATAATAAATAAATAAATAAAAATAGTAACCTCTCAAGGAAACATGACATTATAAATTATCTTAGGGTCTTAAGCTGGTAACAACATACAGTGAGTCACAGGTAGGCATGAGCTAAAGTGTTTTATTAAACAATATACGGGGAAGTAGATAAGAAAGAAGAAGGTTCCTAAGAGATGCTTTAGAGTAGCAGTAAGAAAGAAAGTCAGTTGTAAATGTGAGTCCAGGCAGGAAGCGATTCCTGAAACAAGTCTGCAAGATCACATTTCCTCTGTGCTAGACACTGATGAGGGACTGCCCAGCACCAATGTAAACAAGCATGATGGAATGTTGTGAAAGGAGAAATAAAGGAAAAATGAATGAGCCAGCAATTCTACTTCTGTGTGTTTACCAAAGAAACGAGTGCTTTTGCTCACTGAAAGAGACGCGAAGCATATCACCATAGTGGTTTTCATCATAGTCCCAAACTGGAAACAACTCAAATGCTCACAATTGAAAAGGCAGAAATAAATTGCATGTTCATAGTACAACATCCAGAAAAGTAATACAAAAAGAATCAACTACTGCTACATGCAGTAACATAAATGAATTATGTAGACACAATGCTGAACAAAAGAAGCCAGCCATAAGAGAGTATGTAGTTTTCACTGGTAGGTGTATACCCAAGAGAACTGAAAGCTGTCTGTGTCCACACAAAAACCTGTACATGAATGCTTATATCACCTTATTTGTCATAGTGAAAAGATGAAATAACTCAAATATCTATCAACAGTTGGGTGGATAAATAAAATATAGTATATCCACACATGGGACTACCATTCAGCCCTTAAAATAATGATAGACTGATTCATACGACAACATGGATAAGCCTCAAAAACATTATCTAGGAGAAAGAAGACAATCACAAAAGGCAACGTATTAAATGGTTTCATTTATATGAAATGTCCAGAAAGAAAGTAGATAGAAAGTAGATTACTGGTTGCCAAGAGCAGGAGGAAGAGGGAATGGGAAATGACTGCTAATGATTGTATTTTGGGGGGATGACAAAATAATTTCAAAATTAGGGGGCCAGCAGGTGGTGTGGTGGTTAAAGGTGCTGGATTCCTACATGGTCACCATGGTTCAAGGCCCGGACCTGGAGGCGTGCTTTCTTTCTTTCTCTCTCTCTCTCTCTTGCTCTCTCTTACTCTGTCCCTCTCTGGTCAAATTTAAATAAATAAATAAATACATAAATGAAGTTAATTTTTTTTTTCAAAATTAGAGTGACAATGGGTGCACAAACTTGTGAATACACTGAAAACCACCAAACTGTGTACAGGTGTGTATGGTATGATTCCATTTAGATGAACTTCAAAAATTGACAAAACTGGGACCAGTAGTTAGCGTAATGGCTATGTCACTGGACTCCCATGTAGTCGACCATGGTTCGAGTCCCAGACCTGGTAGCTTAAACTCACGCTGGGCGCATATGCGTGCATGCCCAAGATCCCAAGAGGAGAATGGAGGAGAAGAGATTGTGGCATGGCCATCCTCCCTGGGGGGGTGATTTCTCGCTTTCTGTCTCTCTGTCTCTCTCTGTCATTCTGGCAAGCACACGTGGCCTATAGCAAAAACCTCTCCAAAACAAACAAACAAACAAAAAAACACTGACAAAACCAGTCCATGGTAGTGAGGGTAAAAACCAGTGGTAACCTTTAACAGTAGAATGTCTTCAAGGCTGGAAATGTTTTATACCATTATCTAGGTGGTAGTTACATGAACACATGTGTGTATACACATACATATCAAAATTTATTATGCTTATACTTGATAAGCTTAAGATATATGTGTTTTATTGAATGTAAATTAAATATTACAGGTATTTTACTTTGGGGGAACTCTTTTTTAAAATCATAAGCATTATGATGAAGAGCAATGCATTATTAGCTATAAACCCCATTGAATAGTGTCTTGCATATAGTATGTGCTCAATTTTAATCAATTTTACCCTACTAGTTGTATACATTAAAAACCCTACAGTAATCTTTGACTGCCATTTCTTATGCCTCATGTCCAAAATAATGCAATCCATATGATTCTGCTTTTAACAACTATTTAGCATCTGATTCTTACCAATTCATCAGTCTGATCGCAATCACCCTAACTTCTCTCCTGGCTATAGCAGTAGTCTCCTAAGGAGTCCCCCCATTCCTAACCATGCCCCTGACTAGCCTGGCCGTTCTCCACACAGCAGGCAGCAAGAGCTTGTTAAAACAGAAGTCAGACCTGTCGGCCTCTGTTCAAAGCTCTTCAATCGCTCTACCTCACTCAAACTAAAAGCCGAATGCCTCCTGCAGCCCACAGGCCCCTGCATGAGCTATTCTCTGCCTTGGCCAGACTCAGCAACCTTGCTGACCTCCCCTGCCACCAGCTGAGCACTCACTAGCTCCACCCCGGCCACACCCACCTGCTTGCAGTTACTGCGACTTCTCTGAGACACCGGTTCTCCCAGCCCTTGCCCTTGATGCTCTCTCCACCTCAGCCAGTTCCCCAAGATTTCCCCAGTCCATTCTGTTTCAGGCTTCAGGCTTCTGCTCAATTACCAGTGAGGCCTTCCTTGGCAATACAAAATCAGCCACCCTTTGCAGTGTGCTCTCTTGGTTACCTTGCTATACTCTACACAGCATATCACGATTTGATGAATGCCTGGCACTTAGTAGGTGTTCAATGCATGTTTCCTGAATGAACACACACATGAATAAACAAGTGAAATAAATAAATATCAGTCATATTAATTCTCAAATACAGTCTAAAATCCCACAACCTTTGTGATGGTTTGAATTTTTTATCATAAATATTGACTATTTTTTATCATAAACAGGAAGCAGAGAACATAATCATAGCAGTGGTATTTCAACTGGATTTCATTTACAATCTGTCTCAAAAGAAAAACAGAAATAACAAAGCAAAACAAAATGTGCTCTCTTTTCTTGATTACCGTACCATTAAATGGCCTTATTAAGACAAAGGTTACTTATGTGCTCTCAGAAGGAAGATATGAGTATGGAGGAAAATAATTTTGCAAGCAAACGAATTCATTTATGGATTGCCAGGAGAAGCTTTCTGTTAATAGTTAGGCAAATGATGGTAGGTGCAACTTTTTTCAGATAACATGTTTTGTGAGAGTGAGAAATATTTTTCAGGTAGCAGCATTCTCAATGTTCTCAAGGGTCATAGAGGCCTCTCCCGCCCCCAGATTAGCAATGGCTCTGCCAGGACGGCTTTGATGTTAGCCAGGAATGACGAACAGACCTCCCGCGCTCCTCGCCTGCTAGATGAAAACATGGGAACAGAAAGGAGCCCCGGTGCTTCTTCCCTTTTATCTTTGAACAAACACAGACACAAAGCAGATGTGACCACACTAAATATGAGCTGGTTCAACTGATGCGCGGTGTTGACTGCCCTTCTAATGATTACACATTGTGATGTTCCCACTCTGCGGGACTAAACCCGGGCAAAGGACGAAAGCAACCTTCTGCGCCACAGACATGAAAGTTTATTTGAGGCATAAATTCAGGATGTACTAACAATCTGGTAAATGGTACAGGGTTATTTTTCTGTAGTCCCGAGCTACAAAGTTGAACTATCTACTTGGGAGAACAACTGCTACTGAAATAGCTAACTTTCGTCATTAAAGAAAACACCCTTGAACTTCTTTCCAGGACTACAGCCTCAAGAAAGAAAGAACAATTCCTCAACAAAATCTTTGGTTACAGAAGGCATAGAATCCAGAGGGAAATCACAATTTAGCCAACCGAAAACTAAAAAATATTTGGTTTTTCGTAAGACAGAAAGGCTGTCCTAATGTGTTTCTGTAGAACACACTTATCAAAGCCTTTCTTTATGTGGCTCTACCTAACCTACACAAAGAGAATTAGAGATCAGCTTGTTCTTCACTCATAGCTCAAATTTTAGTGCCATTACTGGGCACAGAGATTGGCATAGCAGATATTTCATAAATGCCTGTTTCACTGACCTTTGATTCTAAAACTTAAACCTCATTCTTCCAAGAAGCCTTTTATGAATTTATTAGCTCACAAGAAAACCCCTCTTCTAATACTGGGTTGTTAGAAAAGTCATGACGTATTTTTTTTCTGTTTTTCTATCCAAAATACATCGTGACTTTTCTGACAACCTAATACTTACTATCCAACAGGGATTATAAACAGTTTTTGGTGTTCTTTAATGATTTTTGCATAGATGTCTATCTCTCCCAAAAGCTCCTCAAATTCAAAGGCTGCATATTGCACTTTTTCTGCATTACCGGACACTACCTAATCAGAGGGAACGCAGATTAAAATGAAACACTGCAGTAGCACAGGTGGTAGGGCGTGGCTGTGCTGCAGGAAGGGAGGCTGAGTTCCCTGTGCACACCTGTGAGCCTAACTGGCTGGGAGGCAGGGCAAAGATCGCAGCATGGCAAGACCCTGAAGGTGTCTGTCTCTCTCACTCTCTCTCTCTCTCTCTCTCTTTTTCTTAATGACAAATTTTAAAAAAGAAAGAAAACAACAAGAAAGTAAACCCACCCTAATCATTCCAAGTGAGCACACAGAATTCAGAATACAATATTCCTTAACACATACACATCCCCGCAAATATTCTTGCATAGCTCATCATGAGCTACTTCTTTAAAAGCCTCCATTTGCATATGTATATGCAAATGGCGGGAACCTGGAGAATAAGCCCATTCTGTCTCACCCCCATGCTCCACATTTGTTGAGCATGGAGAAGACAGGGCTACCGTTGTCCCTGGTATTCAGGAAGCGCTGGACGTGAGTGTGAATAGGAAATGAGCAGAAACAACCTGACAATTCACTACTCTAAAACATGTCAACTTTTTTCCCAGCTGCTGCTTGGTCCTAACTTAGTGTGGCATGTCTCCCTGGAGATCTGGTCTCATGTCTCATGTCTTTTTCAGAGGAGTCTGTGGGAGATTACATTGACTGACTCCTACCACCTCTGGTTTGCTGAGAACATCACAAACTTGGTCTGGCAGTGCTGTTATCTTCTTTATTACTGAAGCACACCTGGGTCATTTGTGACTAACTCAGGCTCACCAATCTGGTCCACAGGAAGCCGAGTAGAGGGTTATTACGGTAGTGCAGGAAATTGGGAATTTCCAAACAGTGCATTGTAGTATGTTCCTGCCCTTCTTTACAAAGAGCTCAAGTGTTATCAGGTGTGCGTGTGTATATTTGTGTGCACACACATGCAAGCACAAATACACTGGGGAGTGTTATTTTGTTTAACTTCTTAATTACCTTTGGTCTAATTCTCTTGCTGACTACAGAAAAGTAACCATAAAAGTGAGCAAAACTATGCTTCTAGATTCCCTTTCAAAATCACAAAAATACTTTTTCTTACTAAATATCCACATAATTCAAAACTAAGCAATTGACTGGGTCAGGGCCAACTGTCTGAAGAGGTAACCAATCTTCCAACATCTCTCTGCACGGTTAAACACCACTTGATCAAACACTGTATTATTTTATCCAAGATTCCAGTTAGGACCTAAAAAACATACATGTTTAAAAAGTCAAAGGGGCCAGCAGGTGGCACACTGGTTAAGGCACTGGACTCCCATGTAGTTGACTGCCATTCAAGTCTTGGACCCAGTGGCTTGAAACTCACACTGGGCACATGTGTGCATGTGCCCAAAATCCCAGGAGGAAAATGGAGGAGAAGCGAGTGCGGCATGACCATCCCCTCTGGGGGATGATTTCTTGCTTTCTCTTCTTCTGTCTCTCTCTGTCTCTCCAGCGAGCATGTGTGCCCTATAGCAAAAATCTCTTAAATTTTTTTTTCAAAAAAAAATAATAATTGATGAAATTCACTTTCTTCTTCCTTCCTTTTTCCCTCCCTTTCTTTTCTCTTTTTTCCCCTTTTCCTCCTCCTTTCCATCCTTCCTCTCTCAAAATTACAACTGCAGAGCTTAGCAGCGATTTAAAATAACCTCAGGAATATGATTATAGAAATTACTTCAAAGTCAATAAAGTGTGTATAATTCATTAATCGCACATGGGTTTTTTTTCCTGGAAGTGTTTTAATAATCTTCACAATTGCTAATTAATATTTGTAGGATAAAGTGGAGAGCCAGAATTGAAAAACCCTAAGACAAGGGAATGCCATCACTCTCTCTCTCTCCCTCTCTCTCTCTCTCTTTCTCTCTCTCTCTCTCTCTACCTTTCTCCTGGCCTCCCTCCCTGCCCCCTCTCTCTTTGCCTCTCTATCTCTCATGGAAGAAATAATAAACTTCTTTAAAAATAAGAATGTTTTGGGACCAGCAGTTACCGTAATGGCTATGTCACTGGACTCCTATGTAGTCGACCGCAGTTCGAGTCCTGGACCCGGTGACTTAAAACCTCACACCAGGCGCATGTGCATGCATGCCCAAGATCTCGAGAGGAGAAGGGAGGAGAAGGGAATGAGGAGTGGCCATCCCCCCTGGGGGGTGATTTCTCGCTTTCTGTCCCTCTGTCTTTATGGCGAGCGCACACGCCCTATACCCAAAACCTTTTACAAAAAAAAAAAAGAATGTTTTAAGTATTTATTTAATATATATCTATGCCTACATTTCTAAGTGATAAAAGATTAGTTGAACATAATAATTTAGAAATAACTAAATAGTACCTAGTACATAATAGATGCTAATTACTTAATTAATCATACCAGGTACAATGGCTCTTAATTGGGGAAAGTGAGGGAAGAATCCTCAATCTTTTTTTTAAATAATTTTTTAATTTAACTTTATTTATTTATTCATTGTTTATTTCAATTTGACCAGAGAGGGACAGAGTGAGAGAGAGAGAAAATGAGAAAGCAAGCCACCAGGTCCGGGACTCAAACTGTGGTCGGCCATGTAGAAATCCAGCTTCTTTAACCACCACACCACCTGCTGGCCCGGAATCCTCAATCTTAATATTTGCCTTTCTCTACAACACAGTGTTTCTAACCACAATGGCTCTGGAAAATTCCAAACCAATAATGTTTCTTTAAAAGATAAAAGTCCAGGAACCAGCAGTTAGCGTAATGGCTATGTCACTGAACTCCCATGTAGCTGACCGCAGTCTGAGTCCCGGACCCGGTGGCTTAAACTCACGCCGGGAGCATTGCATCATGCCCAAGATCCCAAGGAGAATGGAGGAGAAGGGATTGCTGCGTGGCCATCACCCATGGGGGTGATTTCTCACTTTCTGTTTCTCTGTCTTTCTGGCTAGCGCATGCGCCGTATAGCAAAAAACCTCTCCAAAAACTGTGAAATGAAATTGGTTAGTTGCTTAAAAAAAAAAAAGATACAAATCCAGTATATATATATTAGAAGAGAGGAGGAGCTCAGGTCTTCACAGAGTTAACACCAGAAAGGGAAGCTCCAGGGAGGACAGAGCACCTGACCCAGCAGCCAGACTATCCGACTGAATTTCAGTTTCTAAAAAGGTTGTTACACTGACTACAACCTAAACCCATCCCTCCACAGTCTCTGGCTCCTCAACTCAAACTGGGTACATGAATGGACAGAAGAGTTTCCCATATTCTCCTAGGCTCAAATGAAATTTAAATATTTTCTTTTATATTTTATTATTAAATGCCAAAGGAAATATTTTAAACATTTATAGTTTGTCAAACGGTTAAGGGTCTCCTCCATGACTGAGGTCAAGAAAGAGCCAACTGGTGGAGCAGTGGTAACACAATTGGACCCACATGGGAAGGGTCCTTAGTTCATGTTTTAGGACCTCCTTGAGCACACTGAGCATGTGCCTTGACTGTGATCTGGGCTGGCTGAGATGGAGCAGATCACGGTGTAAAGACCCTGTTGAGGGGACCAGCAGTTGGTGCAATGGCTACGTTGCTGCACTCCCATGTAGTTGACCGCAGTTCGAGCCCTGAACCCAGTGGCTTAAACTCACGCCGGGCACATGTGCGTGGGTGACCAAGATCCTGATAGGAGAATAGAGGAGAAGGGATTGCAGCGTGGCCATCCCCCCTGGGGGATGATTTCTCGCTTTCTGTCTCTCTCTCTGCCTTTTTGGCAAGCGCACGTGCCCTATAGCAAAAACCTCTCAAAAAAAAAAAAAAAAAAAAGATCCTGTTGAGTACATGTGTATGTCTCTTTCTCTCACTCTCCGGAGAAACAAATTCATAAACTAAAAAAGAAAAAGAAAAAGGCAAAAGTAAACTTTCTGGACACTGGGGGTCTTTTGTACCATGAGAGCAAAACCAGTATCTGCACTGCTTACAATTACATGTCCAGTGTCCACTGAGGTACCCAATACATAGAACATGTTCAATGAATACTGAAGAGATAAGTGAATGATATACACATATAAATTTTCACCTTTCAAAAGAAACACCCCACCCCTCCCCAAATGTTGATAATTGAGCCATATACATTACTGAACTAACAAACAGTTAAGAATTTCCTTCTGTTAGTAAAAAGGCAGTTGTTCTTTCTAAATTCTTTTACAGAAATCTACCTGTATTACATTTCAAAGCAAATTCAAATGAGTTTTTTTCCTTTGTCCATGTAAATCAACTCACAGTTGTAAGCCAGTTATGTCCTAAAATACATTATGAATTTTGTCACTGCACAGCTCTTTTTCAAAAGAAGAGAAAGAGTAATTTGTAACTGTTCGACTTCCCTCTACAGGTGCTATGTAAATTACGAGGTGTCATTCTGTTGTAAATTATATTTTACCTAAGGAAATTACACTAGTTTTGCAAACACAAACAAATCTAGACAAATTAAATATAGGATTACTGATACTATGAGCTGGCATACACGCTTACGAAGGAATGGTAATGAGGACTTTTTCAAAGATGAAAGAACGATTACAAGGGTGCAATAAGGACACTAAAACAGTAGCTTCAGGAAGCCTAAGAAGAAGGCATGCAACTCCACATCATCATTTCTAGAGCTGCCAATGTTCAATGATAACTCTTCACTAAGCCTAAACAAAGTTCGAACTAAAGAATTTAATAGCAATATGGAGGATAGTAGAATTAAGACTTCACTGGAGAAAAAATAAAATAAAGCTAAGAACAACTCTCAGCATTTCAAGGAGAAATTTTTAAATATCTTTATATATTAATATTTGCATTTCTGATTCCTTCCAGAAAATGAAAGTGAGGAAAAAAGGGAATGATCAGTACAAAAGTCAGTATAGGAGAATAAGATGCAATGAGTTAGGGGTATAAATGGGGCTTCTGAGGTACCTGTAAGTTCTATTTCTTAGGCTGGCTGGTAGACATCCATGTCATTTGTATTTCACTTCCTATTAGCAGCACTATTAAAGGGGAATTTCTTCCCCACTTCAATTGCTCCTTTCTAGTGATGAGAACTTGAATAGTTAAACTGGTATTTCTCTGTTCCTTTACTTACACACTCCTGGAAAAGTGAAGTAACTTGCATGATTACATGAATGCTGCCTATGATTGGGTAAAAAGTTCTACTTGATTCTAAATTCCAAATTAGCACACCCACTTGCCAAAATGCTTAAAGTCACATCTTCAAATCTGCCCTCTCTCATATAAAACATGAAATTTTGGTATCCATATTCCCTACTCCCACTCAATTTTTCAAAAGAATAGGCTACCTGACTTCTGAACTTACTATAAAACTACTATAATGAAGACGGTATGGTATTGATGGAAGAACAGATAAATGGGTCAAAGGAAAAGAATGAAGAGCACCGAAATAGACTCATATAAATAAGTCAACTAAACTTTGACAAAGGAATAAAAAAATGAAATGGAACAACGACAGTCTTCAACAATGGTTCTGGAACTACTGAACATTCACATGAAAAAAAAAAAAGATACACTTCTTTTATCCTTCAAAAAAATTAACTGAAAATAGTTAATAGGCCTAAATGTAAAATGCAAAACTAAAAAATTCTTATGAGGTAAAAGGGGGAAATTTTATATGATCTTGCATTTGGTGATGAACTTTTAGATACAACATAAAAGGTAAGATCAACGAAAGAGAAGATCAAGTAAATTTCACAAAAATTATAAATTATGCTCTCCAAAGACAATGTCAAGAAAATGAGATGACAAGGCACCAACTGGAAGGAAATATTTACAAAAGACAACAGATAAAGGAATAAAAACTCAATAATAAAATTCAACAACTCAACAATAAGAAAATTAACCACCTGATTAAAGCATGGACAAAAGACTGACAAAAGATATCTCACAAAAGATATATAGCTAATAAACATACAAAAGATGTTAAACATCATTTATGATTAGGGAAATCAAATTAAAACAATGAGAAACCACTACATTCCCACTGGAATGGCCAAAATCCAAAACACTAACATCGGATGCTGGTGAGGATATGGAAAAACAAGAATTCTCAGTCTTTGCTGGTGGGAATATCAAACCTTACAGCCCCATCGGAAGACAGTTTGACAGTTTCTTATAAAATTAAATATACTCTTACCATATGACCCAGAAATCACACTCCTAGGTACTTCCCCAAGTGAGCTGAAAAGTTATATAAATAAAAACCTGCACACCAGTGTTTATAACAGACTTATTCATTAAAAATGCCACAACTTAGAAGTAACCAAAATATCCCTCAGTAGGTGAATGAAAACATAAACTCATACATTCAGATAATGGATTATTATTCAGCCACTAAAAGGGAAAAATGCTATCAGGCCATGAAAAGACATAGAGGACTTTCACTTACCTAGTAAGTGAAAGAAGCTACTTATTTTAGAATACCAACTCCATGACATTCTGGAGGAAGTAACAGGGTTTGCCAGGAGTTAGTGGAAACAAAGAGATGAACAGAAAGAGCGCAGAAGATGTTAGGGCAGTAAACTACTCTGCGAGATACGATAATGGATGCGTGCCACTGTATATTTGTCAGAACAGTGAACTAAGAGTGAACTCTCACATAAACTATGAGCTGTGTGTAATGACGTGTCAATGTAGGCTCAGTGATTTTAACAAGTGTGCTCTGGTAATGGGAGAGGCTGTGGATCTGGAGGGCAGAGTATATGGGAAGTCTCTGTACTTCCTGCTCAATTTTGTGAATCAAAAACTGTTCTAAAGGGAACCAGCAGTTAGCATAATGGCTATGTCGCTGGACTCCCACGTAGTTGACCACGGTTCGTGTCCCGGACCCGGTGGCTTAAAACTCACGCAGGGCACGTGTGCGTATGTGCCCAAGATCCCGAGAGGAGAATGGAGGAGAAGGGATTGCGGCATGACCATCCCCCCTGGGGGGTGATTTCTCGCTTTCTGTCTCTATGTCTCTGTCTGGCGAGCGCACACACCCTATAGCAAAAATCTCTCCAAAAAAAAAAAAAAACTGCTCTAAAAAAATAAAGTTAATTTTTTAAAAGAGAATGTACAACACCAAAAGTGAACCATAATGTAAACTACAGACTCTGGGTGAGAATGCAGTGTCATTTCAGGGTCATCAGTTATAATAAATGTGCTTACGGTGCTGATTTTTATACTGGAAGAAATTGTGTGTATGTGGAAATGGGATATATGAGAAGTCCGTACTTTCTACTCAATTTTTCTATCAATCTAAAATTGCTCAAAAATAGTTTGTTTTTTAAAAAGTACAAAGCAGAGCTGGCAGGTGACATGGTGGATAAGGGTGATGGACTCCCACATGGCTGACTGTAGTTCGAGTCCCAGACCTGGCAGCAGCTTACTTTCT
>NW_006159458.1:4330781-4339309 GCF_000334495.1 Tupaia belangeri chinensis | reverse complement strand
TATAGGGCACGTGTGCTTGCCAGAAAGGCAAAGAGAGACAGAGAGACAGGAAGCGAGAAATCACCCCCCAGGGGGGATTGCCATGCCATAATCCCTTCTCCATTCTCTTCTCAGGATCTTGGGCACACACACACACACACGCACCCGGCATGAGTTTAAGCCACTAGGTCTGGGTCCCGAACCACAGTCGACTACATGGGAGTCCAACGACATAGCCATTATGCCAAGTTATGGTCCTGGATAGCCAATGTACCCTCTGGCAATTAATTAATTAAAATGAATGTGTAGTAATGTGAGAAAGTAATTATAAAATTAAAGTATATTTATCTTTCAGAGAGAGGAAGAGAGAGAGAGAGACACCCATCAGAGTCCTCATGCTATGATCCTCCTCCAGCCCACACCAGCCCCAATCATAAGCATCCCTGTGGGCATACCCAGTGTGTTCCAGCAGACCTAGGACACAAACCTGAAGCCCTCCACATGGCTTCAGCATCACACAGCAGCAACCCTTATGCCTGCTCACTGTGCCTGGGCCTTAAATAACATTTTTTTTTAATAGTAGAACAAGCAATATTCATGAAGTAAGAAGAGAAGTATCTTTCCTCTCTTCCTTCCTCACCCCTTGGACTTTTTGTTCCATCTATGAAAGGACTATAACACTATCTCCTCTTCCACCAGAAGGCAGAAGAACTGTTAATGAACCCTAAGTTAGGAACTGGAGACTGTGATGCCTTGATGAAACAAAGTAGAATGTGCACCTGATAGTAGTTTCTAACCTTCTTAAATGACAAAATCTAACTATTGCTCTTATTTTGCTCATCACACTGACAATCTTAAAGACAAATGAAATAACACATCCTCATTGAAACCTTACCAATAAATGAAATATTATAATAGCAATGAGGATAGGCACTTTTAAATTTTTTCATTATGAATGACATCAAATACAGAAGAAGCATAAAAAAAATCCAAACTCATTTATTAGACACTTAGTACACAGTGTGTGCCAAGCACTAAGATACTCACTGGGGACAGCAAACAAACAAAATTGTTAGCTCTCCCCCTTCGCTGACTTTTTACTTCCATAGGGGACACAGATATCTATGAACACATCATGGAAAAGCCTACATTGTTTTAATGGCATCAATATTCCATGGTTTACTTATCCACCCTAAAACGCTGAAGATTTTTATCATTTTCTCTTTCATTGTCATTATGAAGGATATTGCCAAAAACACAATCTTCCTAAAAATTCTTTAAGCACCTTTGAGCTACCCTCAGACTGTAAAGAAGACTTTGATAAGACTATCAGGCCTTTCTATCTATCAGTAGATCTGTTATCAGCTAGGACAGTAAGGAAGCTCTGACATAATTTAGAACACTTTATGTAAGTGAAACTTAAGCATTATCTCAGTGTTTTGCACGTAGCAAAATAGCCAGTATCTGCTATGGGACATGCATCAAAACAACTAAAGACACACTCACTTGCCTTGATTTCCACCCACCCTCTATTGGCTGAACAACCTATGTCAATTATAAACATTCTGAGCTACAGAGTATATCGTTGAACTTGTGTACTCATGAATAAATACAGATGGAATTTTGTCACTTAAGGTTTAACGTTAGAATTCTTGGGGCTGGCAGGTGGCATAGTGCTTAAGGCACTGGATTCCCACATGCTCAACTGTGGTTCAAGTCCTAGACCCAGTGGCTTGAAACACATCAGGCACGTATGTCTGTGTGTGCAAAATCCTGAGAAGAGAATGGCAGAGAAAGGATTATGACATGGCTGTCCCTCCATGAGGGTGATTTTTTACTTTTTGTCTTTCTGTCTCTCTCTGTCCCTCCAAGAAGTGCATGCACCCTATAGCAAAAATCTCTCTCATATAATAACATAACCTCTCTTATTATAAAATCTCTTTTTAAAAAATAAGAAATCTTTGCTTGTTGCTTTATATTTTCTTCCCTTAGCCAAATCCTCATAAAATGTTTGGTTTATCTTACAGCTCTCCAAAATATGTCTAAGACATCCAAAGTGTCTGTACCAATTTATACTTTCTCCTTCAGTGTGAGTGTGTCTATTTCCACAAAGCCTCTATTTTTTTTTTTTTTTGAGGGTTTTTTGCTATAGGGTGCATGTGCTCATCAAGAAGGAAGAGACAGGGGGACAGAAAACAAGAAATCACGCCCCCAGGGGGTGGCCACACCACAATCCCTTCTCCTCCATTCTCCTCTTGGGATCTTGGGCATGCATGCACACACACCTGGCGTGAGTTTAAGCCACTGAGTTCGGGACTCAAACCACAGTCGACTACATGGGAGTCCAATGACATAGCCATTACGCCAACTCCTGGTCTCCACAAAGCCTTTCTTAAAGCTCATAATTTTTCTGTATTTTAGCTGATTGGACAAATATAATAACATACCACGGTTGTCTTAATTATAACTTGCTACACATATTTTCATCTTTCTTAGGTATATACCTAGGAGTAGAATGGCCGAATCAAACAGTAACCCTATTTTAGCTCTCTGAAAAAATTTCAGATTCTTTTTCAAACTCTTGCACCACTTGACATGGATAACACTTATTATCTGTCTTTTTATTATAGCCATTCTCCAGATGTGAAGTGGTATCTCATTGTTTACATTTCCCTGATCTGTGATGTTGAGTGCCTTTTTAAGTGTGATTATTGGCAATTTTTACATCTTTTTATTCATATTCTTTGCCCATTTTTCAATTGACTTACTTATCTCTTATTGAGTTTATAACGGTTCTTTATATATTCTAGCTGTAAGTCCTTTATCAGATATGTGATTTATAAATGCTTTCTACCAAACTGTTGGCCGTCTTTTCACTTTATCGATGGTGTCTTTTGAAGTACAAAAGTACTGCACTAAGATACAAAGGTATTTTAATTTTGGTAAAGTTCACTTTATTTATTTTTCTGTTTGTTGCTTAGGTCTTGTGTACTATGGCTAAGAAATCACTGCATAACTCAAGGTTATAATAATTTACTCTTACGTTTGATTTGAATCATTTTATGGCTTAGGGTCTTATATTTTAGTGTATGATTCACTTTGAGTAAATTTTTAATGTATAGTCCTTTCACTTTCAAATACTCAAAGATTTCCTATTACTCTAAAGAGAGACAGAAGAAAAAGGTAAAATTGAGGCAATATTAGGAAATTTTATGTTCTATAGCATTAAACAGTCAATCCACTGAGACCCAGCTGCAGTGGCACACAGTTCTTGCCAATACTTGAAAGGGTAGAGGCTACATAGGAGGCCTGGTTCAGTTCTGGGCTAATGTGAACACCCTGGGTGCTGTTACATGCACCTGTGGTCATGGCTAATTGGGGGGTGGGGCTGGTGCAGAAGGATCATGGCATGGCTAGACTCTGTAAAAAAAAAAAAATACCTGTCTCTGGGACCAGCACTTGGCATAATGGCTATGTCACTGGATTCCTATGTAGTCGACCACAGTTTGAGTCCCAGACCCAGTGGCTTAAAACTCAGGCCAGGCACGTGTACATGCGTGCCCAAGATCCCAAGAGGAGAATGGAGGAGAAGGAATTGCAGCATGCACCCCCCCCTTGGGGAGTGATTTCTCGCTTTCTGTTTCTCTGTCTCTGTCTTTCTGGCGAGTGCACACACTCTATAGAAAAATTTCTCAAAAAATAAATAAATAAATAAATACCTGTCTCTGTCTCTCTCCTATTATCTCTTTTTATTGCTCTCCCTCTCTCTTTCTTTCACAAAGAAAAAGAAAATGTAAACCACTAGCCATGTGTATATGTATGACTGTGTGCATCTGTGTGTAGACATGGATATATTATATAATATATACTTTTAATCATTATTATTTTTCCTCCTGTTACAGGCCAAAGTTTTATTCTTCTAAGTGGCAAAGGGCAAGCAAAGCTGCCAATTTATCAGTCAGTCCTTTTTTTATTTGCCAGAGAATGCATGCACTCACCAGAGACAGACAAACGGGGGGAAAAAGAGAAAGCACCTCCCGGTGGGTCAAGGTCTTGCCATAATCCCTTCTCCATTTCTTCATCCTGTCAGGATCTAGGGCACACATGCACACACACCTGGAGTGCTTTTCAACCCTCTGGAGCCATGACTTGAACCACACGGTAAGCCATGTTTTACCAGGCTCCTTTAACCACTAGGCCATGGAGCTAACCTTCTTTCTTTACTTGTTGGTTCTGTTATAAGGTTTCTTGTGCTTTCCTTGACTCACCTGCAGCAGCCAGGCTCCTTCTGAG
This sequence comes from Tupaia belangeri chinensis, assembly GCF_000334495.1. Taxonomy (NCBI): domain Eukaryota; kingdom Metazoa; phylum Chordata; class Mammalia; order Scandentia; family Tupaiidae; genus Tupaia; species Tupaia belangeri. The sequence goes on along the minus strand of NW_006159458.1, from coordinate 4,335,037 downwards.
CCTCGAGTTTGTTAAAGTTCTTCCCATGGAGCACCAGGTATTGCAGTACAAATTAAAGTTACTCATTCCTGCCTTTCCTCTGGTATAAGCAATATCTGGCTGCCAGTGCTCCCTCCTCTGCCTGAAATTCCCACCTGCCTGTGCTAACTCCAGATGTTCAGGCAGGCTTCACACAGGCAAAAAAAAATTTAAAAATGCTAAGCCCGAGACAGAAATCTCTCTCAATAAAAAATTTGACTAGAACTTTTTTCTAGTTATTGAAACATACATACATAAATGTGTTAAAAAAAAAGTCTTAGCTATTTTCTAAATATAAAATTGGTTCATAATCACTGAAAAAATTATGGAAAATTACTATAGAGCAGAACGAACAGATAGGATCACCTCTTTTCAGGTCCCAGAGTTAACCACAATTATCGTTTCAATATATATCCTTAGAGAAACAGACAGATACAGTTGCCAATACATTTATAAAGCAAATAAAAACAATTTTTTTTGAGAGTTTTCCTATAAGGCATGTGAGCTCACCAGAGAGACAGAGAGACAGAAAGCAAGAAATCATTCCCCAGGGGAGGATGGCCACACCACAATCCCTTTTCCTCCAGTCTCCTTTCAGGATTTTGGGTCCAGCATGAATTTCAAGACATGGGGGACTGTAGGTGGCATGGTAGTTAAGGGCGCTGGACTCCCACAGGGCCAACCAAAGTTCAAGTCCTGGACCTCTTGGCTTGCTTTCTCACTTTCCCTCTCCCTCTTAAAAAAAAGAAAGACATCAGGTCTAGGATTTGAACCATGGTCAACCACATGAGAGTCCAGCACCTTAACCACTATGCCACCTGCTGGCTCCATGTAAGTAAATTGTAGAAAGCATGAAATGTGTTACACATACAGTTTCAAGGAAAGTTTATTTTTCATTTCACATTTTCTCAATGTCATCATAAATTAACTGAAAACATTAAGTTCTCTCAGGATACATCATCATGTATGAAATCTTCTTCTTCCTTATGAATATTTAAGTTTTCTCCATTATACATAATCTGTGGTAAACATCTCATGTGTTGCTAACATTTCTGTTTAATTCAGTGATTTCTATGCTTATTGATTCATTCATTCCCAAGTGCTCATCAAAGGCCTATCCTGCTATAGACACAGTAGATGCATTTTTTTTAAGGCTCATGGAGAACAGCATTTGTCCTGGTCACTTGTTTTTCCCTGTCTCCTTGATAAACCTGCTCACTTCCTTATTTCTAACTCCTTCCTTGACCACAGTTCTTACCGAATCCTTGCCCGTCCGCTGCCTTTAACACATGCCTTGCCCATAGCTCCATGAACCGTATTCCTTAACTCCTGCTTCCTGACTGCTCCTACAGCAAACATTTCTCCAATGTTTTGGTCACAGGACCCCTTCACACTCTTAAAAATTATCAAACATCTCAAAGTGATTCTGCTTTGTGGGCTGTTTCTACCTATATTTATTGCATTACAAATCAAAACTGAGAAACACATTTCACAGGCCAACAAAGAGATGACACTGTCAGCCTTCATGTAGCCTCTGGAAAGCTCTACCACGCACTGAAAGAATGAGAATGGAAAAGCAAGGCCTTTTCCCTATAACCTCTTACGTTACCTATTTCACACGGTCAGTTACTTGGTCACTATATTCAGTGTTTCAGCGTAGTTCAGAGGGTGCACGCAATACATTCTCCTGCCTGCCTTTGTTTTCTCCACAAAAAGTGATCAAAGGTTTTATTCAAATAAGTCGGCATTTTTAGGCTATGTGAAGGTGATGAAATCTTAATTCCAGATTGTTTAATAAACTTTATTTAGAAGGGCGAGGAAGGACAGACAGAAGACCCGAAGGCACCTCTTGACCAGCGCTGCTCATCTCTCATGTTAGGGTTAAAGTTGGGGGCTGCTGTACTGGCTTCATATACAGAAGCCAACTAGGAGCGATACCTGCCTTTCATTTCACTAACAATGCTAGCTAAATTTCCGGGTAGAAAACATGGGTAATGAAGAAACACGAATTAAAGGCTTCCACTATTAATGGTTTGAAGACAAAATAATAATTATACTCAGTCATGTTTTGCTTCATTTTTTATATTTGCCCACTGGACAGTTACATTATTTATTTTTAATAAAACATTTTGGATATTGGAATTTTTTCCTTTTATATGGCCACATTACAGAAACTAATTCCCAATCTAACTACACGATTACCTCAAATCTTTCCCTTTTACTATTTACCCACATCTAGGAATTTAATTTTGCTGATACAATCAGAGTACAAAGTGGCCATAGCTGTGAGGCTTCCTGCGACAACTGGAGTTGCACTGGTGCTTCCTGCAATGTAAAAACCTGGAGGATGAATGTCCTCAGCCCTACTTCAACCAAGCCGAAGCTTCTGTCCTTAGAAATTCCAAGTATAGAAACTATTTTTAGATTGAGACCAGCAGTGGCGTAATGGCTATGTTGACGGACTTCCATGTAGGCCACCACAGTTTGAGTCCCGGACCCAGTGGATTAAACTCATGCCAGGAGCGTGTGTGCGTACCCAAGATCTTGAGCGGGGAATGGAGGAGAAGGGATTGCGGTGTGGCCATCCCCCCAGGGGGTAATTTCTCACTTTCTGTCTCTTTGTCTTTCTGGCAAGTGCAAGCGCCCTATAGCAAAAACCACTAAAAAAAAAAAAAAAAAAAAAAAGAAGGGACAAGAAGGTACACGCTATGTCGCTGGACTCCCACGTAGTCGACAGCGATTCGAGTCCCGGACCTGGTGGCTTAAACTCACACCAGGCGCATGTGCGTGCGTGCCCAAGATCCCGAGAGGAGAATGGAGGAGAAGGGATTGTGGTATGGCCATCCCCCCTGGGGGGTGATTTCTCACTTTCTGTCTCTCTGTCTCTGTCTGTCTGTCTGTCTGGCGAGCATATGCACCCTATAGCAAAAAACCTCTCCAGAAAAAAAGAAGAAACTATTTTTAGCCTATCTATACTTCTAAGATAAACACTTTCTATATAATCTATGGTCTTCCAGTTCTTCATGGCCCTGGAGGGCTCAGGAAACTCAAATTCAATCACCTCTAAGTCATCCAGTGGAACTCTGCCTCTCTGTCTCTCTTTCACATATACACACTGTCAGTCATAAAGTAAAATCTATTAGGTCATCGGGAAAGTCATGATGCATTTTTGCACAGAAAAACACGTCACAGCTTTGACAACTAATATATGACCCAGATAGTAAAATATTACAGAAGTACCAAAACTCAGTGTGTTCCTAGGAACACATCACTTTCACTGTCAGGGCATAAATCTCTCATTGCAGGGCTCCCCGGTTGAAAATGGGCAAGCAAAGGCACAAGGAGAACAAGGGTGAGTCAGAGGCACATCGCCAACTGAGGCCGGCTCTCTATGGTGAGGCTGCATTGTTGGGTTACTATTCATCCTATTCTTCAAAAGATGAGTTACTAAACCACTTGAACCATTTGGAAAACAAACATTGCCACTTGCCAGCAATGTTTGCTTTATTCTGAAATGGCTGTATTTACCTTGAAAACCACAAACTAAACAAAAGCACCTGATCAGAGAAAATCTTCAAACCGCTCAGCTCACTAAATCAACACCTGGAAGGAAAGGCAGTTGACTTGGACTTGAATACACAAAGTGCAAATCGATCCTTTATCTAAAACTCTTCATGGTAGCTAGAGTAAGTTAATGATTATTAAGCTTAATAGAGATACACAGGGACTTTTATAAACAAATATAACTTGGTTAATCTATTTACTACGCAGAAAAGATTAAAAACAAACAAGGCCCACCTACTATAAACCATAGATGCATAATTTAATTCACATATATTTACACTTAAAATAATAAATAGAGGATCTGGCAGGTGGCATGGTGGTTGGGGCACTGGACTCTCACATGACAGACCATGGTTTAGGTCCTGGACCTGGTGACTCTCTCTCTCTCTCTCTCTCTCCCTCTGGTCAAATTGAAGAATAATGATAATGAATAAAATTAAATAAATCATTCTAAAAGTAACAATAATAGCAAACATGAGGGCTGGCAGGTGGCAGGATGGTTAAGGCACTGAACTCCCACATGGCTGACTGTGGTTCATGTCCTGGAGCTGGTGGCTTGCTTTCTCACTTTCTCTCTCGCTCGCTCACTCTCTCTCTCTCTTCCTCGCTCTCTGGTCAAATTAATTAAGTAATCCTTTAAAAAATAATAGTAATAATAATAAATATGTGTATAA
>NW_006159458.1:4305722-4330766 GCF_000334495.1 Tupaia belangeri chinensis | reverse complement strand
CTGGAGATACTTTATGTATGTTACAGATCATGTAAAAACTGAATAAATAATTTGACTTTTTCTTTCTTTTTAGATAAGGTCTCACTATGGCACAGTCCTTACCCTCCCAGCTGGGACTACAAGTGCAAATGACTGAGGCTGGACTTCTATGTTGGACCAGGAATCAGACCCAGGCCTCCCTTATGGTCTCAGCCTGCACAACACGTCTTCACAGCATCCCACCACAGCTGGGCCTGATTTGACATTTTTATATGTCTTTTAATATGCCTAATACATGACAAGGTAAGAAGGAGTAGAAGAATAGCTTGTTTTAAAACAACTACTGTTTAATGCATTGAAGAACATTTTGACTGAGTCAAAGTTTCAATTCTACAAACAGTTCATGTTTCTCACCAAAATATGTTCCTAGAAACTATACTGTAAAAATAATGCATTTTCCATGAGAAATTCTACTGGAATAATATCATTGGAATTCATTTTCTAAAGACTACAAAGCTGCTAGTGAATACAACATAGGAAGAAATATTCTAATAATCTCTTTGTGTTGTGTTTGCTTTGGCGTGGTTATTTTTTTAGAGGTTTTTGCCTTAGGTCCCACGTGCTCACCAGATAGACAGAGACAGTGAGAAGGAAAGTGAGAAATGATTTCCCAGGGTGGGACAGCCATGCCTCAATCTCTTCTCCATTCTCCTCCCAGGATCTTGAGCAGGAATCAACATGCACACACAGCATGATTTTCAAGCCACTGGGTCCAGGACTCGAACCGTGGTCAACCATGTGTGAGTTCAACGACATAACCACCATGCCATCCATCTGCTGGACCCTCTATACCCTATCCCTTTGTACCATTTAGAAAGTAAACATATAAAAATAGTTTAAATGTACATTTTTTTTTATCATCAAGATAATTCTTTTCTCCAAAGCAGAACTATATCACTGAAACTTCATGAGGGGCCTCCCTATAAGGAGCCAGAGAGGCAAAGAGTTGAATAAATAGAGTATTTCTGGATCAAGTGAACTTCTATCCACCCCAAACACCGATCACATTATTCTATATCTCTGGGCTGCAGCCAGAAATGCCTTTCTCTTCCACCCCCTCCTCTCTACCTGGTGAACACCTGCCCAGACTTCTGGCTTTCTAGCTTCCCACCATTCTTCCTCTGAATTCCAGAGCCAACTACAATTCTCTTCTCTGTGCTTCTACACACTCTTGGGCTTACAGGTCATATACTTAGTGGTTCAAAGCCGGGATTCCAATCAGAGCTTTGCTTCCTTCTAGATTTCTGACCTTGGGCAAGTTACTTAACTTCTCTGTGTCTCAATTTCTTCATCTATAAAACGGAATATGATGGAGAATACTACTCTTCTCCCTCAATATCCATTCTCTTCTTCCTTTAGGTAGTTTTAGGTGGGCACATGGTCAGCTCACTGACCACCGTGTTTCTCTGCCTCCTTGCAGCAAGATATAGCCATGTGTATTAGTTCCTTATGGCTGCCATAAGAGTCACCACAAAATTAGGAGCTTAAAACAAGAGAAATAAATTCTCTTTGAGCTCTCTAAGCTGTAAAGTCCAAAGTGAAGGCCTCAGCTGGGTTATACTTCCCCTGAAGGCTCTAGGAGATAATCCTCTCTTACCAGCTTCTGGTGTCTCTTGTGGCAACAAAACTCCACTCTCTGTCTCTATTTTTTCATAATTACTTAATTAATTTATTATGATGATTTAATTTGCTATAGGACACATGCACTTGAAAGAGAGAAAGCAAACCACCAGGTCTGGGACTCAAACTGCAGTCTGCCACGCGTGAGTCCAGTGCTCCAACCACCACACCACCCACTGGCCTCCTCTGTCTCTGTCTTTACATGGCCTTCCCCTCTTTATATATTTTCTTCTCTTCTGTCTCTTATAAAGACACTTGTCATTGAATTTTAGGGTCCATCTGGCTAAACCAGGGTGATCTCATTTCAAGATTCTTTGTTTAATTACATTTCCAAAGATGATCACACTCACGGGGTCTATATCTTAGGACATGGACCTGCCCTTTTAGGAGGCCACCATCTAGCCCAGTATACCATGTGACTGTGAGACATGAGTAGGAATGCCCGAATGTCCCCGGTATCCTCCCAAAAGAAGAATCTGCCTTCCCTGGATCCTCTTCCTCCCTTTCTGCTGGAAAATGGTGAGTTGCTACTAGAGCAACTTTGGAATAAGCAAGGTGTTCAGAACGACAGAGTTGCCAAGGTGATCTTGGATTACTCATCTGAAGACTATTAAGTGAAAGAGAAAATAAACTTCTAACTTGTATGAGTCACCGTGGATTGTTTGTGAGGTTTTGTTTGGTTTGAGGGGGCACAAAACAAAACACAGGACCCTATGTAATAGGTGGGATATTAATATTTCAATAGTAACATATACCTCATGGGGTTGTTATAGTACCCTAATACATGGGGTAATAACATTTTTTAAATAATTTTGGTTTTTGCCTTAGGGTGCATGCATTCACCAGAGAGAGAGACAGAGACAGTGGGAGAGGAAGTGAGAAATCCAGGGGGGATGGCTACACTACAATCTCTTCATCTCAGTTCTCTTCCTGGGTTCTTGGGCACACATGTACACATGCCCAGCGTGAGTTCCAAGCCACCAAGTCAGGGATTTGAACCATGATCAGCCACATGGGATTCCAGCAATATAATCACCACACCATCTGCTGGCCTAACGTTATTATTATTTTTTAATTTGACCAGAAAAAGAGAGAAAGGGAAAGTGAGAAAGCAAAATGCCAGGTCTGGGACTTGCACCACAGTCAGCCATATGGGAGTCCAGCACCCTAACCACCACATCATCTACCAGTTTCCAATAATAGTATTTTAATAACAATATATGCCTCATTGGGTTGTATAGAATTAAGTTAATTAATAGAATCTAATGCACTTAGAACATTGCCTAACATATAGAGGGTGTGTGCACTTGCCAGAAAGACAGAGAGACAGAAAGTGAGAAATCACCCTCTGGGAGGATGGCCACACCACAGTATCTTCTCAGGATCTTGGGCACGCACACACAGGTGCCTGACATGAGTTTAAGCCACCGGGTCTGGGACCTGAACCATGGTCGACTACATGGGAGTCCAGCAACATAGCCATTACTCCAACTGCTGGTCTCAGTCATGTTAGTTATTAGTAGCAGTGGTAGTATAATTCCTCTTGTCACACTCAGTTATCACTGATTTACTTCTCACCAACAGAAGACCAGACTTACTGGTGTAAGGTTGGCACTTTCGTCTCAGTATTACACTTCAAACAATACCAAACATTCCATTCTTGTTTTAAGAAACAAATATAATTTAGCTTTGCATACCAATTGTTACCCTAGAAACTACATTCATGAAAAGTTCCCCAAAGGTACAAATCTTTCAGGTCAAATGTTATCTTAATTAAGAAGCTTTCCTCATTATTCAAAACAGGAAATTAAAATTTCTGCACTCCCACAATACCTTTACCATACCCTCTTATTTAGTCCTTATCACTTTCTACCTTGTGTTATAATTATTTATATACATATCTTATCTGCCTCATTAGATTATAAATTCCTTGAAAGCAGGCATCATTTCTGACTCGTCTGAACCATAAAAGCTACTCACACCCTCCACTGCACACAGTGCACGCTCGATAAAATCTCTGCGAAATGTATCCAAGATCTCACAGCACTGAGCAACACTGGCTTCAAACAAGCTGACCTTCCTACCCACTGGCTGTGTGACATTGAGCACGTTACTTTTCTTCTCTCAAGTGTGGTTTCCAGTTTCTTAGTGGAGCTATGAAGGATTCAATAAGGCAGCATGGAGAACAGCTGTCATCAGCACACAATTAAGAATTTCAATATTCACAACCATCGGTTCTTAGAGTAGTCTTGGCTATGAAAACTAAAATTCTCACAGGAAAGGGGTATCTATTCAGTACTTGCTAGGAATTTTGACACACAACTAACTTTATATACAGCATGGGAAGGGAGAATCTTACCCATAAAAATCGGCCCATGACCACATGAGCAGTAAGCAGCAATTTACAAAATATTATAAACTGCTAAAAAAAAGTAGGGAGTTGGAGAGTTGACCTTATTCCAGTAAACACATAACTCTTAATTTTCTGTAAACATTTCCTTTATTAATTAATTTATTTATTTTTTGAGAGGTTTTTGCTATAGGGCACGTGTACTCACCAGAAAGACAGAAAGAAACAGAGAGAAAGAAAGTGAGAAATCACCCCCGAGGGGGAACGGCCACACCACAATCCCTTCTCCTTCATTCTCCTCTCTGGATCTTAGGTACACATGCACACACGCCTGGCATGAGTTGAAGCCACCAGGTCCAGGACTCGAACCACGGTCAACTACATGGAAGACCAATGACGTAGTCATTATGCCAACTGCTGTTTGTTTTTTTTTTCTTATTGATCTATTTATTTGTTTATTTGTTTATTTATTTACTTTCAATCACTGTATCTCTCTACAGCATACAAAATGAATTTTCCAAACATAAATAAACTGTATATTAGTCCAGTCAAAGATATTACTATATACATTATCATCAATAGATCATTTCTGCCATCATTTCCTACACTTATAAGAGAAAAATTCATCCTTATAAAGCCAAAATCAAAGTTCATATATCGTTCATATTTTAGACAGTCAACTGACTAAGTACTGTCTTAAAACAGAAATTTCCAAAACTTCCAAAGTAACCCCATTTTACCTGTCAGAACCACAGTAACTTCCCTTCAACAGACAGTAAAGTATTTTAAAGTACAAGCACTGACCGGCTTCAACAAGGAAGCTAACAAGAAAACAAAGAATTTGGGGGCCGGCAGGTAGTGTATTGGTTAAGGCACTGAACTCCCACGTGGCTGACCATGGTTTGAGTCCTGGGCCTGATGATTTGAAACTTACACCGTGTATATATGCCCAAAATTCCAAAAAGAGTAGAGGAGAAGGAATTACAGTATGGCCATTTCTCCCGAAGGGTGATGTCTCACTTTCTCTCTGTGTGTGTCCCCAAGGAACACACATGCCCTATAGCAAAAAATCTCTCTAAAAAAATTGAGACCAGCAGTTGGCGTAATGGCTATGTGGCTGGACTCCCATGTAGTCGACCATGGCTCGAGTCCTGGACCCGGTGGCTTAAACTCATGCCACGTGTATGTGCGTGCGTGCCCAAGATCTCAAGAGGAGAATGGAGGAGAAGGGATTGTGGCATGGCCATCCCCCCAGGGGGTGATTTCTCTCTTTCTATCTCTCTGTCTCTGGCGGAGACGCGCCCTCTCACACACACACACACACACACACACACACACAAAAGTAATTGGTTTTCATTTCATCCTCTGAAACCTTAGTGAGGAGAATAAACTTATTACTAATTTCCACTGCCACTTAAGAGTTTAATAATTGGGATTAGTAGTAGAGGGTTATTAACATGAGGATTTAAAATAGGATTTTCAAAGCAGTAACATTCAACTGTAGAACTGGGAAGACTTTTTAGTAAAAGTCATGTAATTGCTGGCTTGAACATCCATTGCAATTTTTTGAACACCTTTGAGGAGCAGCAAATTACAAAATACTATAGCCTACTAAAAAACTTCACCTAACACATGTAGAAGTTTTTGTCCTCTGCTATTCACTTCATTGATTTATAAGTCAGAATGCACAGTTGACACCAAAGGGCTTAAATGTAGAGGTATAGGAATTAAGATTATAACAAACAAGCAGATCTACACATTGCTTTATTATAAAACTAATCAAACAACCACATTACATGGTAAGTAGCCTTAAGACACCAAAAATGCATGTAAGGACAGAACTTAAGTGATATGACCTTTAAGAATTATAATTCTTTTCTAAAACTTTATCCATTCATTCAACAAAAATTAAGTCAGGGGGCCAGCAGGTGACATGGTGGTTAAGGTGCTGGACTCCCCCATGGTCGACTGCAGTTCAAATCCTGGACCTGGAGGCTTGCTTTCTCACTTTTCTTCTCTAGCTCGCTCTCTCTCTCTCCCTCCCTGCCTCTCTCCCATGTCAAATTCAAACAGCAATAATGATGAATAAAAATAAATTAAAAAATAGTTCTTTAAAGAAAATTAGGTCAGAACCCACAATATGCAAAACACTGTGCATGGTCTTGGTACAACAGGGCACAGGAATCACATGGCCCTTCCCTCACATAGTTTACAAACTCATTGCCAACCTATCTATTAATGACACTGGTACAAATTCTAAGCAGGCAAAGACCGTGAACATGCGCCCGTAGGCCCAAGGTCACCGACAAGTGCAGTAAACAGTTTCCAACGTGCTGACAGCTTCCCACCTCAAGCTCCAGCATCTCTCTTGCCTACCCAAGGGCTTCTTGACATCTGGAGACCTGGCTCAGCTGCAAGTAGGAAGAATTCAGAGAAGTGCATTGTGGCACGAGATGATAATAGCCACAGGACAATTCGTAACACACAGAGGATAAAAGTTGGCCTCAGCCTTTCTGTCCTTGGGTGGGAGACTCTGAGGCATGTTCTGCAAGGTTTATCTGAAATTCCAGCAGGATTGCGCTCCAGCTGTCCACGGCGTAGGCACTAAGGCACACTGTTACTGCCTTACCTTCCTTTGGCTCTCCCCGACCCCAATGTCTTAGCCATGCTTCCTGGGATCACCTCCCAGATTGCTTCCTCCCAAGTCTCCCAGGTTCCTCAACTAATACCGTGCTAATCTACATCTCTGGATATACTTAGTAACACTGGAATACACATGAAAGCATCACAACATGAACTTTTTATCAATTTAACCCATCTTAAGATGTCACAAGTCTAGGAATCTGAAGAAATAATTTAGATGAGAGTGAAGATTCAAAAAAAGAAGGGATTCTCATTAGGTAAGACCCAAAAGTATGAAGCACAGTTCTTTCTACACCACTAAAAATTCTATCGACAAATGGGAAGGACCTAAAACAAACAAGGGACTTTGATGAAGGCTAGAGAAATCTCTGAAGAATTTATAGCTAGCAATAGTTAAAATAAATTTTTTAAATCTCAGTTTTTTAAAAAACACTGTAGAAGAATTGCTCTGGATAAGTGTGATCGTTCTAAACAAGTACTTAAAGGGCTATTGTGTGGAACAGTGATTAGATTTAATGTATGTAGCTTTACATAGAATTTTTAGGAGGACGTAATTCAATAGATAGTATGGGATAGTGGTCAAAAACAAACAGCCCTGGAGTCATAAAACTTGGTTCAAGTCCCAGTTCTAACCACTAATGAGTTCGGTGACCTTAAGAGTGTTGCGTAATTTCTTTATACTGAACTTTCTCGACTGCAAAATTGGGACATCATCAATTTCTTGGAGCTATTGTGATGACTAAATAATAATGCATAAAAGGCCCCAAGCACAGTGCACCATGTACTAACTATTCAATAAATGTCAGTTGATTTCAAATTTAAATATTATCTTTATCTAAAAAAATTATATTAATACCAACTCTGATGAAATTCAGCATGGCAATTGTTAAGCTGGTGCAGGAGGTATTTATAATTGGGTCATAGATAGGGTTCACTGTGTTGGACGAAACCGACATGTTAAATGATAGAAAAAGCCAAAGTAACTACCGAGCCACAAATTGCCATATATATGCCTACACATGTAATCTCTATACACAGACACAAAAGGAGAGGTCCAGCCTTCAAAATGACTTCCCTAATGAGAAGGACCTACGTTAAATGATTCTGTCAGTCTTCTCCCAAGTCCCTAACTTTCATGGTCTGTTTTGGGGTTACACTGTACAGTGAACAAATCTTCTGCTTCACTTTCAGTTCCTGAAGCATTCATTCTGTCTTACTACTTCAAGGTGACTTTTTACCAGAACTGGCCCATTGGTAGGCATGTACACTTGCCAGAGAGACAGAGAGACAGAGACAGAAAGAGACTGAGAGGAAGAAAGCGCCCCCCAGTACGGCATAGACACACCGTAATGCCTTCTCCATTTCTCCAGCCTGTAGGATCTGGGCCATGCATTCACATGCACCTGGCATGTTTTTCAAACCACTGGGTTGCATAGTTAGCCACGTAGGATCTGGCTCCCTCTTTTTTTTTTTTTTGAGATAGATTTTTGCGATAGGGCACGTGCAGTCACCAAAAACACACAGAGAGAGAAAGATAGAAAGTGTCCCCCAAAGGGAACAGCCACACCGCAATCCTATCTTTTCCACTCTCCTCTCAGGATCTTGGGCACACACGCACACACACCTGCTATGCGTTTTAAGCCACCAAGTCCAGGACTCAAACTGAGATTGGCCCATGTGGGAGTCCAGCAGTTTAACCACTATGCCACCTGCTGGCCCCAGGATCTGGCTCTCGTAAACACCATGCCTGAAGTCAGCCCTAAGGTTTTTCTTCTAAAAATAGAAAATATTTGATCATTAAAGAAATTATACCTACTTAAGATAAAGCCACCGTGCTTCTGTTAATACTAATGTGACTGTATGGCTGCTGTTGAAAAACAGTGTCGGAGTCAACCTGTGGCCTGGTGGCTGGGGAAGCTGAATCACACAGTTAATTACAGTTCAAATCCTGGCCCTGATGGCTTGAAAAACAAAGCAGGCATATGGACATGCATGCTCAAAATCCTGACAGATAGAGACGTGGAAGAGAATGGATTGCAGGGTGACTACCACTCACGGGGGAGTGTTTTCTCTTTCTCCCTCTCTCTGTCTCTTTGTCTCTCTCTGGGGAATACAGACACCCTCTAATAAAAAGAAAAGAAGAAAAACAGTATCTGTCAGGTTTTAAATAACCTTTTGGAAATATTTATTATAACTCAGTTTCCAGAGCCAGCAGGTTGTGCAGTGGTTATCACACTGACTCCCACATGGTCAACCACGGTTTGAATCCCAGACCTGGAGGCTTGCAGATCACACCAGGCACCTATGTGACATACATGTGTGTGCCCAAAATCCCACAAGGAGAATGGAGGAGAAGGGACTGCAGTTGTGGCCATCCCCTCAAGGGGTGATTTCTCGTTTTCTCTCTCTGTCTCTCTCTAAAGATCGCACACTCCCTATGGCAAAGCCTTAAAATGTTTTTTTTTTAAAAACCCTCAGTTTCCTTTATTCATTAGTGAGGCAACAAGACAGTCAACAGAATATTATACTGTGTAACTGTGTATATTTGGGAAAATAATTTTAAACTTTTTGGAAATTTGCTCTTATTGAAAAAACTGGAGAAGTTGTAGATTTACTTTTAACAGCTCTAATACATTATGATTCACCTGAACAAAGCAGCATGAGTAGGAAAACAGAATCTTTAAATTTAATCTAGGAATATCAATTGTCTGGCTGAGGCAGGAGGAACTGAGGTACCGCTGGGCTGCTGACATGCTATTGTTTCTTCATGTTATCTAAAAAGCAACAATAGGGAGGGTGTGCTGGAAACTTGGCAGAGGAGCCTGGAAATGCTAGGAGAGTGCTTCTGAGAGTCAAGTCTGGGGGGAAAATGATGGTTTTTAAAGCCAAAGGGAACAGGGTTAATACATGCAAACAGAGAATGGTCTAAGGCAATAACTAGTGAGGACAAACTACAAAAGGATGAGCCCTTTGGAACAACAATGCCTCTCCTGCCTATGGAGCAGAACGAAGACCAGAGCAGAGGCAAGCCAACTTGGGCACATCTCTGGGGTGTAACGAATCATGACAAATAGTCAGGGCTTTACAATAAAAGGGAATCCTGAGTCCCTACTTGGAAAGGAATCTCCTTTTTCAACATCAACTGGGATAATGTAAATGGTTTAGTCTTAAACAGGAGGTAGAAAAGAAAACGACAGCAAATTAGCAAGGGTGATGACTGGAGTATTGGATTACAGAAAGAGCCAGTCTTCCAGCAGTGGGATGGAGCCTGAGTGAGTCGTATACTGAACCCATGCCCAATGAATAACATGAGCCTAAATGTTTGCGTATCATTTCCTATGGGGTACGGAGCTGTGACCCCAGGGTTCCCTCAGAAACACTAAAATAATCTTTGTACTTTGAAACAATTCCCTTCACTGGGATCAGCAATTGGCGTAATGGCTATGTGGCTGGACTCCCATGTAATTGAACACAGTTAAAGTCCCAGACCCGGTGTCTTAAACTCGCGCCAGACACGTGTGCATGCGTGCCCAAGATCCCGAGATAAGAATGGAAGAGAAGGGATTGCAGTGTGGCCATCCTCCCTGGGGGGTGATATCTTGATTTCTGTCTCTCTGTCTTTCCGGTGCATACACTTGCCCTATAGCAAAAACAAACAAACAAACAAACAAAAAACTCTCCAAAAAAAAAAGAAAAACACAATTCCTTTCACTAGGAAAGAAGAAAAGAGAAAAGGCAACCACAAACCCTATGTGTTTATCTTTGAAAGACTAATCCTTCCTAACCAACAGAGGAATAAGACTGTCCAGGCTTGCAGCCCTGACATGCAGGACCGTCCTGGGAGCCAAACTTTATCCTGTGGTGCCAGGGCAAGTTTGGATGGCTAATCCTGAGGCATCTGATGGCTATTCTGGGAGATTTCTACCATGTGCAAAGTTCTACATGTGAGAAAAAAAAATAAAATCCTGTCCTTGAAGAGGTTGCAATAGGATAGAGCCAAATACGTTTAATGGAAATACACTATGCTGTTCTGTGACGTTAACTATCATTTGTATAAAGACTTAAAACACTTTTACATTTATTCTCTGGGGAGATTTTGAGGCTCACAAAACCTGCTGTGGAGTCATTGTTCTTGTTACTAACAACCCCTGCTCCCACCAGCCAATAACAGATGTCCTCGGGGGCTCAAAGCAGTTAGGTGACCTACTTCAGATGACACAGCCGGCAAGCAGTACAGTCAAAACCTGAGCCCCATGCTTGTTCCTGTTACAAACACAGATCTGTTGTCCTAGTTTGTTTCTAAAACTTTTCTCTTTGCCTAATGCCCTACCGTTCACAAAGAAGGATCTGTGGATTTGCTTCTACCATCACTACCCTGAGCTCAACCCCTACTCAGCCTCTCCCACCCAGAGTGTGTTTCTCCAGTTTAGCAAAGTTCTCACTTACAGTGCTTCACTTAGTGCCTCTCTCTCATTTTCTTTACTCTCCCCTGTGAGAATTCAATTAGAAGTACTGCTAGGTAATTCTCCAAGCTTATCCTGACTTGACCCTGTTTTCCTTCTGTTTTTCTCATCGGTACATTCTGGGCAATTCTGATCTGAGATCTCTCTTCTAAAGCAATAATTCTCTCATCTATAATGTACCAGTCATGACTTTCAGAATCTACCTGTTTTTTATTCATACTCTTTCTCCACTAGTCTCTTCTATCATTCATTCATTCATTCATTCACTCATTCATTCATTCATTATTTTTTTCTATAGGGCACCAGTGATCACCAGAGAGAAACAGAGAGAGAAAGTAAGAAATTACTCCCCAGAGCAATGGCTATACCATCATCTCTCCCCCTCCAGTCTCCTCTCAGGATTCTGGCCATGCACGCGCACACACGCACACACACACACACACACACACACACACAACGTGATTTTTATGCCTACGAGGTCTGGGACATGAACCACAGATGCAGCCATGTGGGATCCAGGTCCTTAACCTCCATGCTGTCTGCTGGTCCTTTCAGATCATGTTTACACACACTTCCTGCGTTGTCTCTGGCAAGTCATTCTTGAGTTCTAGCAGCCTATTTGTCACAACTGCTGGCTCTCCTTCACATAGTTTTGTCTTAAGTCCATCCTCAGCAAAGGCCATTTGAGGGAGAAGTCCTCACTTATCCAGGGTTAGGCAAGTGTCCCTTATAAGTAGCTTTATGGGTGTTTTCAAAGGGCAATCTATCTTCTACAGCCTATTTTATGCTAATTTCTCCACAAAAGATACTTGGGTCTCTTATTCACAGTGACCAATTTAACTCAAAATTGTATGTGTACCTTACTCTGCAAGGTTCTGAAGTTAGGTAAAATAAATTAAGTATTTTTATAATGAGTTATGTATTGAATTGTCAGAAAAGTCATGATGTATTTTCTTCTATGATTTTCTGTCCAAAAATATGTCATGGCTTTTCTGGTGACCCAAGAAATAAAGTGCCTGTCACAAACAACAAAATACAATAAACATTTACTAAATGTTAAATATCTCCTTCCCCAGTACATTAAGTAGCACATCTTGACATGAGCATGTGATTTGAAGAATCTCTTTGACTCTTGGGACAGCAGTTGGCGTAACGGCTATGTCACTGGACTCCCATGCAGCTAACTGTGGTTCGAGTCCTGGACCTGGCGGCTGAAACTCATGCCAAGCATGTGTGTGTGTGCCAAAGATCCCGAGAGGAAAACAGAGAAGAAGGGATTGCAGTGTGGCCATCCCCCTTGGGGGGGGGGGGGTGATATCTTGCTTTCTGTCTCTCTGTCTCTCTCTGTCTTTCTGGCAAGCACACACACTCTATAGTAAAAAACACTCAAAAAAAAAAAAAAAAAGAAAAGAAAAGAATCTCTTTGACTCTCTCCAGGTTTTAAACCTTTAGTAATGCTACTTTTCACCGCAGTGAAAATTAATCAACACCATGTTGAAGATGAAGGTGTTTGAAAATTATTTTTACTTTTATAAGTACCTACAGCTTATAAAATTGACTTGAACAAGCTTTTCATTTCTATAATTCCCTACAGAATCCCTTAATCCTCCTTTGTAACAGTTCAGTTATAATCATCTCCTACTATGACCAATTTCTCGGTTGATTAGATTATCAAGTTACTAAAATTACATTTAGAAAAGATGACGATCATGAGTTACTAAACACCATTAAAAGTGCTACTTTAAAAGCTAAGCTATTACTCTTATACACCTGGAGACTTTACAAAGATAAATTAAAGAGCTGACAATGAAACCTTACAACATGTATAATAGAACTGTCACAGAAATATACAAAAATATTGTTCAGCTACATTTACTGCTTTAATAAATAGCCTTTCACAGTTAATTACCAAGATTTCCTTTGAACAGATAAACTATTGTCCAGCAAAACAAAAACTGAATAATTTCAAATTTTTCAGTGTAGTTAAAAAAAAAAAGTTTTGAAAGAAGTTTCAGTGGACATAATTTATATTTGAAAGTTTCACATTAAATAAATTTTTCACATTACTTAAGACAAATAAAAAATCTGCCCTCTAAAAGAACTTGATAAGAAATGTGCTTATTTCTTACCTCTGAACTTCTTGGGAGGGTTGGCAAGGTCCCCTGCCTCTGGATGTACCACACATCTGTCATCCACTAACCTAGAAGGAAAAGTATGTTTACATTGTTAACTTCATCACTTTCATAAAACATATGCTGCACATAAATAACATGTAAGTATTTATTAAAAGTTTTAATGTCGGGACCAGCAGTTAGTGTAATGGCTATGTTGCTGGACTCCCTTTCCAAAAAAAACTCTCCAAAAAAAGAAAAAAAAAAGTTTTAATGTCATCCTTAATCAAGAAACTTTTTAGTGTGTTTATTTAGGGAGAGAGAAAAAGAAGAGAGACAGGAAGCTCCACCAGTATCTTTCTTTTTTCTTTTTTTTTTTTTTTTAAGCTCCACAAGTTTCTTTTTTTTTTTTTTTTTTTTTTTTTTTTGAGAAGTTTTTGCTATAGGGCATGTGCACTCGCCAGAAAGACAGAGAGAGACAGAGAGACAAAAAGTGAGAAATGACTCCCCAGGGGGGATGGCCACACCACAATCCCTTCTCCTCCATTCTCCTCTCGGGATCTTGGGCATGCACGCACACATGCCTGGCGTGTGTTTAAGCCACAGGGTCTGGGACTCGAACCACAGTCGACTACATGGGAGTTCAGAGACATAGCCATTACACTAACTGCTGGTTCCCCCACCAATATCTTCATGCCATGATCCAGCCCTAGTCTTAGACAGCTCAGATCATTAACACACACTGGGCACCTGGCATGCTCAGGGAGGTTTCAGGACATGACCCTTCCCATGTGGGTCTAGCTGCTCTACCACTATGTCACCATCTGGCCCCAAGAAACTTTTTAATAGTCATGGATTTATAAGAAGATTGGTTATAACAATACTGATTAGGGACCAGCATTTGGCATGGTGGTTAAGGCTCTGGACTCCCACCAGCTGACCCCAGTTAGAGTCTCAGAGGCTTGAAACTCATGTGTGTGCAGTGTGTATGTGTTTCACAAGCAATGTGCAGGCTTCTAAGGTCAGGTTTAGGGAGTGACCATAGCACAAGTGGTTGTGATTACTCAACCTGCACTGGAATTCTGGCTTGGCCACTTTCTAGCAAGATGACTTAAAATTTCCTTCTTCATCCCTATAAACTAAAGGCAAGACTACCTACCTCCTTAATGGCTTGATAGTTTTAAAGTATCTATAAAATACCTATACAGTTCCTGGCCTACAGTAAGCTCCTAAACTAGTGTTTAGTTGATAAATAAAATCAAGGACTTTGTCTTATTCCTAACCTTATTCCTTATTCTCTGCTTCTAAAAGAGTGCCTGACACATAGCAGGTGCTCAATAAATACTGGCCATATGAATAAGCTACCTGTGTACTTAAAAAAATGTGTTTAATCACTATTGAATTATTTAAGAGAAGCTGGCCCAGCTATGGTGCTATAAGCAAGCAGTCATGCACTGCTGCATCAGGATAGGGCCACACGGGAGGCCTGAGTATGCTTCCCAGACCAACCTAAACAGGCAAGACTCTGTCAAAAATACCTCTCTAGAGACCAGCAGATGACATAATAGCTATGTCGCTGGACTTTCATGTAGCCAACTGCGGTTCGAGTCCCAGACACGGTGACTTGAAACTCACACCAGGCACATGTGCGTGTGTTCCCAAGATCCCAAGAGGAGACTGGAGAAGGGATTGCGTTATAGCCATCCCCCCAGGAGGTAATTTCTCACTTTCTGTCTCTCTGTCTCTCTCTGTCTCTCGGGTGAGCATATGCACCCTAGAGCAAAAATCTACTAAAGAAAAAAAAAAAAGAAGAAGAAGAAAACCTCTATCTGAGAAGTCCATTTCTAGGACAATTATAAGACAGCGAAGTTGAACCTCTAAACGGAGAGTTAGGAGATAAGAAACTTCTCTTCAGAAAGATTAACTACCAGGGACCAGCAGGTGGCGTGGTGGTTAAGGTGCTGGACACTCCCACATGGCTGACCACGGTTCGAGTCCCGGACCTGGGTAGCTTGCTTTTTCACTCTTTCTCTCTCTCTGTCTCTCTCTGGTCAAATTAAAATAAAATTAAATAAATAATTATGTAAAAAAAGAAAGATTAACTACCAAAGATAACATTCATGTTCATCTCTCCAGTAACTAGTGTTGAGAACAACTGAAATATTTTCCAGAATATTGTGAAAATCACTGTAAATTGATTACACAGGTTGTTCAACCTGTAACTTTCTGTTTAAAAAAAAAAAATGTTTAACCATACTCACTAGCTTGCATCAACTCACAAGAGCTGCAAGGCATGGGAGAAATTCCTTTCAAGAGTCTTTAGAAACTGTTTTCTTAGAAACAGGAAATCACATTGGGTCAAGTGAAAGCAAATCCAAGCTTCCACAATGTTCAGTTTCAGCCTGTAACACTGAATCCAAAAGGTTCAAATAGTCCTGAGAGTATCATGACCTAGTATTTAAACTAAAATGCTGTGAGGAAAAGGGTAATTTTTCTAATTAGTCAAGGCACGTTAAGAATTCAAAATGCAATGATTAAAAAAAAAAAAAAAAGAAAAGAAATCAGGCCTATTGTGAGAACATAAAAATCACATAAATGACACTGATATTCTACTCATTCCCAAGAAAAATAGGCTCCCACTGAATGGCGCCAAGACCCTGCCTTACATAGACCACCCATCGAGAAGAATGGAACTAAATCCATAAATCTGATCATAGCACATTTACATAAACACCTATGTTTATCCTCAATTACCTACTGGCCCAGATAAAGATATAATAATTAAGAGTGAATTCAGTTCTAAGAATTTGTCCTTACATACAAATTTCTGTGAAAATCACAAAAGTAATCATTTTATCTTTCTGCCTTGAAGAATCGGAACTGAACTAGGAGGGAGTGGAATGGAAGGAAGTGAAGGAAGGAAGGATAGGAGGCAGAGAAAGAAGCAAAAAGGTAAATTTGTTATAAGACATATGCAATGATTAATATTAGAAATAAAACATGGATTTGCCAGCCAGGTGTTATGGAAGTTAAGGTGGTTGGATCCCACATGGCTGACTGAGTGGTTGGATTCCAGACCTGGTAGCTTGAAAAACATGCCAGGCACATGCGCATGTGTGCACAAAATACTGACAGGAAAATGGAGGAGAAAAGATTGTGGCAAGGCCAACCCCACATACCCCAGGGTGAGAAGCGGTTGGGGGGGAGAGACAGTGATCTCTCTCTCTCTCTCTCTCTCTCTCTCTCTCACTCTCTTTCTGGCAAGCACACATACCCTATGGGGGGGGGGAGGAAAAAAATTAATGATATTCTAATAGTAGTTACTGAAACAAGTTCTACAATATCCCCAACAGACTCTTCTTTAACATCTGCAGGGCCAGCGTAATCACCATTTATCACCTTTCTGACAGTACTAACATTAAGAATGGGTTTTAGATGGAGGTGAAATAGCATCCCATGTTTCCATCACAAAGAGACTGAATCCATCTCATTTATGATTAGATCCTTGACCTCTAGTAGAATGAGTTACTGTAGATACTTAAATATTTGTTAAAGGAGTAAATGAGTGAGTGAATAAATTATATTTGCTTCCCAGTTAACTTTCCCTCCTTGGTCCCAGTCATTTTTTCTAGGACTATATAGAGTAAAATGCTTTTGTTTTTGTTTTAATGTATTTATTTATTTCTTCTATGAGCAGGAGACAGGGGGAAAGAGAGTGAGAAACAGCACCCTCTATAAGGCCTTCATGCTGCAATCCACCCCCAGTGAAGCCGGCCATGGATCACTCATGGGCACCAGACTATGGACACAACTCAGGGAGGTCTCCAACATGAATCTGGACCCTTCTCATGAAGGTCTGCTTTGCAGAATACTGTTGCATTTTACTACTACACCACCATCCAGCCCCGGACTATGTTTTTTTCTTTGTCTGTTTCTGAGATCAACAAGACTATTCCTTTCCAGTTCTTCCTAATAGAGATAGTTAGCAAAGAGCTCAATGTCTTTTCCTATACCCCGGGTGTCAACATCCCCCTTTAATGTGATTCTAGAAACTACCCACGAATCCGGATGTGCCCCCGACGAGCATAGATATGATGAGGGAATTATTGACTCCTTCTTTCTGACACTAAATTTACAGTAGCACACTCAACATTATAGCAGCTTTTGTGGTAGTCACCTCTGACTTTCATTGGGCTTACAACTAAACAATTCTAGGTCCTTTTCATGTGTACAGATGATAAGCCAGGCTCTCCCTTCCACCAGCGTGGGGCTGTTAACTTTCATCACCCAAAGACGAATTTACAACCAAGTAGAAACAAACATGAAGATCAACCTTTGGCCTATGAGAAGAAATCACCTGAAAAACACTATCTATTCCATTCCTAGCTAACTCATTCAGAAACCCTGTAATGATTATTGCCCATTTTAATCATTCATAATAACTGTTTTCCAAATTTGACTATTTAGCTAGATCATTTGGGAAGTTAAAGATGATGATGATGATGATGATGATGAAGAAAAAGTCTTCCTTTGTCAAAACCTGTTCAATCAAAATGTCTGGGGATGAGGAGTAAGAACCTGTTTTCAGGCCAGTTTGTGGCTTGGGGGTTAAAGTGGCTGATCTCATATGGCTAACTGTGCAGTTCAACAACCTGAAAAACACATCAGGAACATGTGCGTGCATTCCCAAAATTCCAAAAGGAGAGATGGGGAAGAGATTGTGGCATGACCATCCACTATGAGGGAGGGCAGTGAAGGGGGAAGTTCTCATTCTCTTTCTCTCACTCTCCCCTCTCTCTGTCTCTCTCCAGTGAGCACATGAATCCTCTAGCAAAATGTTTAAAAAGGGGAGGCAAGCAGTTGGCATGGTGGTTAAGATGCTGGATTCCCACGTGGCTGATTGCATTTCGAGCCTCGGGCCTTACAATTTGAAGATCATGCTAGGTATCTGTGCAGGAATGTCAAATTTCTAAGAGGAGAATGGGGGGAAAGAGACTGTGACATGGCCATCACCCCCAGGAGGTGATTCCTCATTTTCTCTCTCTCTCTCCCATCCTCCCTCCCTCCAGTGAGCACATGCACTCTATGGCAAAAATCTATAAAAAAAATCTAGAAAAAAGAGTGTGTTTTCAAAATGCTTTATAACGTTCCTTAAATTGATTAAGCATATGTGTTTTGCACTCCCACAATGTCCACTGACAGAATATATCAGTTTATCATGCTTTCTTTTTATACATATGTTTATAACCCTATAAATTATAAGCTCCAAGAGAGCCCACTTCTGTTTTTCTTACCATTATATCCTTATCTTTAAGCTTTATGCCTCAAACATGGCAATTGCTAAATAACCATTAACTGAATGAATGACTAAAGTGACATTTCAAACCACTTACATAAACCAATGTTATTCTTTGGTAGTTTACAGAAACAATAAAAATAACTGAAAACAATAAATGGTTGCCCCAGCAGATAAAGGAAAGGGCTAGGAAACTCCCATACACATGTGTCTCAGAAAATTATCGAAAATGCCGTATCTTGAAAAGCACCCCAGATAACTTGCTCTAAATAACAACAGCTCATTAGGCATCTTCCAATCTGATATATCAGTGCACTCTTTAATAGACTGCATTTATTTTTCCCATAACTGAGATAGCAAGTAAGCCAACCTGGCAATAGGACTAGTCTAAAATTCTCATCTGTCACAGAAATTCACCTAGTAGAAAGCCTGTTGTCTTTCATAACTATCTTCTTTTCAAAAGGTGATAACTTTAAATTATTCATTCATTTTATTTTACAGGGAAAGTTATTCAGTAATTATACCTTCCAAAATATAAGAATAATTCAATTGCTACTTTGAGTGATTTTATAAATATGAATGTAAAATGTAAAAATGAATTACATTTTAGCTAGACATAGTAACACAATTATAAATTCTGTGATATACATATATAAAAGTTATGCTTGTGCATTAAATTCAAGTTAACATTTCTTTTAGAAATAAATATTAAACCTTATTTTTTATTATTATTATTATTAAGAGAGAGATACAGAGAGATAGGGAAAGTAAGAAAGCAAGCCGCGAGGTCTGGACTTGAACCATCATCAGCCATGTCGGAGTCCAGCACCTCAACCACCATGCCACTGCGAGCCCCAAGTTAACACATTTTTTTCAAAGTAAAGTGTGCTAGGGACCAGCAGGTTGCATAATATATCACTGGACTCCCACATAGTAAACCACAACCTGAGTCCCAGACCCGGTGGCTTGAAACTCACTCCAGGCATGTGTGCCATGTGTGCCCAAAATCCCAAGAGGAGAATGGAGGAGAAGGGAGTGTAGTGTGGCCATTCCTCCTGGCGGGTGATTTCTCACTTTCTGTCTCTCTGTATATCTCTGTCTCTCTTGCAAGCACACACACTCTATAGCAAAAATCTCTCTGTCTCAAAAAAAAAGTAAAGTGTGCTAATAACTATTTTCACAAATGCCAATAGTCAAGAGAAAAGGCACTGTTTTCTTATCTATTTTCCTGTCACTGAAACTAAATTCTCCCAGATAGCAAATACTTCTCTAAATTCTTTTTTTTTTTTTGAGAGGTTTTTGCTATAGGGTGTGTGTGCTCACCAGAAAGACAGAGAGAGACAGAGAGACAGAAAGTGAGAAATCACTCCCCAAGAGGGATGGCCACACCACAATCCCTTCTCCTCCATTAT
The DNA here is from genome assembly GCF_000334495.1 of Tupaia belangeri chinensis. Classification (NCBI taxonomy): domain Eukaryota; kingdom Metazoa; phylum Chordata; class Mammalia; order Scandentia; family Tupaiidae; genus Tupaia; species Tupaia belangeri. The sequence continues at coordinate 4,310,832 of NW_006159458.1, read as the reverse complement.
CTTCTCGGGCTCTTGGGCCCACACGCACATGCACCCAGCGTGAATTTAAGCCACCAGGTCAGGGCCTCGAACCCCGGTCGACTCCATGGGATTCCAGCAAAATAGCCATTATGCTAACTGCTGGTCCTACTTCTCTGAATTCTTATAGCAATTTTAGAATATTTTTTAGTTTATAAAGTATTCATTCTATAAGTATACCATAGACATTAGTCTTATCTTCCCAGTCAAGTAACCGTATCTATCAATCACTGACTGCATGCCAAGTACTACTCTAAATGTTTATATACACTACCATTAACTTCCAAACAACTTGGCAAGGTATTTTTCTCCTCCATATTAAAGAGATCAAATGGTATGGTCAAATAGCTCAAGAGCAGAGCCAAGATGTGGGCCCCTATCTATAAGACCAAAGACTTAGCTCCTTCTTTCTATTTGACTAGCCTAAACTGGTAATTCTCTTCTATACTCTAACTTTATATGCATGGTATAATTAAGAAATGTGACAGATAAAAATTATAAAACTTTTAGAAGAATGTATGAATGATGATTTTCGTGAATAGGAGAGAGGGAAGATTTATTTAATCCATAACACACACACACACACACACACACACACACACACACACACACCACAAAAGAAAAACTGATAAATTTATCTACATGAAAGTTAAAAACTTCTTTCCACCAAAACACAATAAAAAGAGAAATCATAGGTCACTACTATGCTTGTTCATTTATACTTAAAGTATAAATGGACAGATTACAAAGACGTTCTGGAGTTTGGTGGTAAGCTCTGCTGTCAGAGTCGAATGCAGTGGTACAGGCTCCATCTGCCCTGCATAGCAGTACGTCAGCACAGAACAGTCTCCGAAGCCAATGGAGGCATCTTTTTCAAATTCATAGAAAGAAGCCGTAAATATCAACAGCATCCCTTAACACACAAACTCCAAACTAGGAGAAAACACTTGGCAACAGCAAGTACGTATGAGGAATTTATAAGGAACGTCTAAGAATTAATGTCTAAGAAAAAGAACCAATAGAAAAATGCCAAAAGTTCATGAAGAAGCCTGAGGAACCATTAAAAGCCTGTAAATACCTGATAAAATGCCCAACTTCATTAGTCATCAGGAAAATTAAAATCAAATTAAGGTATAATTACAAATCCAAAAATACTGTCAGAAAACAAATAGGATAAAAATAAAATGTTAGTGTATTATCTGTTGAAGATATTGTATAGTATTATCAACTGGACTAGGGAGAAATGTTCACATACTGAAATATTCACTTTGTAAGCTAAATAATGTACTTGCATGTATAAAAGAAAATAAAATAAATAAAATAATTTTTAAAATAAATAAGATGAAAAATAAAAATTAGTTATAATGATAAATATAATTAAATAAAAATAATTCTTTTTAATAAATAAATAAATAAAATGTAAGCAAGGTTTCTAATCAATGCAAATTTTTCATTCACTGACAGTAGAAATAAAAACTAGAACACACACTTTTTTTAATGAAGCATCTGAAGTTAAGCATGGGCATAGCCTTCTATTCAGCATTCCCATTCTCTGTGTGTGTGTGTGTGTGTGTGTGTGTGTGTGTGTCTACACATATACAGGTATGTCTTTATATCTATATCTGTGGATAGATATATAGATATATAGCTATATATGCTAGAAAAATCTTGCAAACATACATCTGGGGACATGTGCAAGAATATTCAAGGCAGCCCTACCTATAATAACAAAAATGGGAAAAAAGATCTCAAATATTCCCCAATAATAGCATGAATAAATAAATTATGGCAAAATGAATAATTTCATACAATGAATAACTACAAAAAATGAATAAATTATACCTGCATGGAACAATACTGAAAAATCTCAAGAATATACCATTTATGAACAGCCCTTCTTCAAGAGGCAGACAGCTCCATGGCTCCTGTGATCTAGCCATTTGGGGAGAAAGGAAGATGTCCCACTGATAACTGGGCCTCCAGCATCCACAGCTCCATGGCTCCTGTGATCTAGCACGCCGCGCGGTTTTCTAATTTTTGAGTTTTATTGAAATTTTTTGAATATTAATTTTTCTTTTGAGATTTATTTAAAAGTTTTTCTCTTCTTTTTCACTGTTTCTTGTCTGTTCTTTTGCTGTTGGTATTGTTTCCCTCTCTCTGCTTCTTTTTCTGCACACTCCTCGACCCTCTGATTGAACTTCCAAGTTTGGGAAGAAACCGACCACCCACCAGATGACTAGAAATCGCTGCAAGACCACAAGAAATATGGGGAAGCAGGAAAATACCCCTCCCACACGGGAAAAGGATAGCTCCTCTTTATCCACACACAGTTCAATGGAAATCATGGAAATGTCTGATAAAGAATTCAGAACATTCATAATGGCAAAGCTAACAGAGATGGAAGAGAAGAGAGACAAGGAACTGCTGAAGAGGAAGGAGAAAGGAGTTGAAGAGTTCCAGGAGGTAAGGAAATTCATGCAAGATCTAAAAGAGGAATTTCACACTTTACAAAAGAATCAGATGGAACTGTTAGAGATGAAGGCTATAATACAAGAAGTCAAAATCTCCCTTGAAAGTATTAAAAGCAGACTAGATCATACAGAAAATAGAATCTCTAATGTAGAAGAGAAAATGGTTGGCCTAGAAAAATCCACCGCGAAGACTGAGAAAATGGCCCAAAAATTTGAGAATAATATGCGAGAAGTACTAGATACCATCAAACGTCCAAACATCCGGATAATAGGCATCCCAGAAGGTGAAGAGACTCATAAGGGCATTGATAATCTATTCCATGAAATCTTACAAGAAAATTTTCCAAACCTGGAGAGGCACTCAAAGATTCAGTCCCAAGAAATACAGAGGACCCCAAATAGAATCAACCCAAGAAGATCTTCTCCAAGACACATTATAGCCAGATTGACCAAAACCACAGACAAAGACAAGATACTAAGACTGGCAAGAGAAAAAAGGCAAGTTACCTACAAAGGGTATCCCATCAGACTAACGGCAGACCTCTCATCGGAAACAATGAGAGCGAGGAGAGAATGGGAAAATGTATTCAAAGTATTAAGGGAAAAGCAATTTCAACCGAGAATTCTGTACCCAGCAAGGTTATCGTTCATTTGGGAAGAAAAGACACGAACTTTCCCAGATAAACAAAACCTGAAAGAATTTACCAGCACCAGACCGGATCTCCAAGAAGTTCTTAAGGGAGTGCTATGTCAGTAAAATTAAATGCAGACACACAGAAATAAGAGTTCAGAAACTAAGAAAATGGGCAACTTAATTGTAGGGCCAAAAGCTGGAGTTGAGTATTACATCCCAGATTTCAATCTGGAACATCGAACCTCAACAGATACAGAAGAAAGATTAAGTACATGAGACTGAACTGATGAAACAGTATTCTACGACTTGACTAAAATATTGCTGCTTTTCTTCTAAGCTTTGTTGTCTGGTTTTAAGGACTTTTGTCCTGTCTTCAGCTATCAATAGATTCATGTTCCGACTATTTGAACAGAATACTAACCTGTTTCTAGGCTTTAAGTTTCAAAGAAATATCCTTACCAGTTCAAAACTGCTTTTCTTGAAACCATCGGCTGATCTTGCTATTGAAAGTAGTTAGATTACTTATGATATTGTGTGACCAACGAAATGTTGGGGGAAAAGGGATTGAAGACAACTGTAGACAGCAGAGATAGTGTAATAAGAGAGTGGAATAGGGCAGAGGGCTAGACATGGGGTAAAAAAACATATATATGAAAGTAGAAATGGAATATTATGGATGATAACATGCATTATTAAGCCACTATATAGTATATTCTAGATGGGAAACCACATTTAGAATGTTGTGATGATGCTCAGGGAATGAATGTAAATTAATAAAAAAAAAAAATTTTCAGAAGAAAAAAAAAAAAGGCATTAGAAATACCTATTTGATGACTGCAGTTAAGCTATATAGCCCTAGTTAGGTGCTACTTTACAGTATGTTCATTCTATTCACTGAGGTTTATGCCTAAAGTCAGTCTTGTGTTCATGGATATGTACATATCAGCTGTGCTTGCTATTGAAAATATTTAGATTTATTAAGATATTTAGTGAAACAATAAAATGGGGGAGGCATAGAAAGCAACAATAGATACCAGACACAGTGTGGGAGGAGGGTGGGAGATGGCAGAGGGTGAGATAGGGAATCAAGGATGGGAAAAAAGGCAAAATATACAGAAAACAAGAAATGGAAAATGATTTGTTGACAATAACACATATGTTGATGTGCTTGATTGAGCCAATATACAGTGTATTCTCAATGGAAAAATCTCATTTTGTATGCTATAATGATGTACAGTGAATGAATGTAAATAAAGAAAAAAATGTAAAAAATAAAAAAAAATAAAAAAAATTTAAAAAAAAGAATATACCATTTAAAAAAGGACATTCCAAAAAACTAAATGTTACATAACTCCACTTACATAGAAGGCATAAGTAGGCAAAACTAACAACATGTTTTAGGAATACACATAGGGCATAAAAAATATGGTATACAAACATACAGCTATAAGATTTTTAAAAAGATTTACAAAGAAAGCAACTTATTCCTTGGTCTCCAGATCTTTATTATTCCAACTATGAGGGGACCTTCAAAAGTTTATAGAGGACACTTACTATGGGGGCCAGTAGGTGGCATAGTGGTTAAGGATGTGGACTCACACATGGTCTGCTGCAGTTCGAGTCCCAAATCCAGGGGCTTCAAACTCAACCTGGTGTGTGTATACGTGCCCAAAATCCTAAAAGGAGAAGAGATTGCAGCATGGCCATCTCCCCTGGGGGTGATTTCTCACTTTCTGTCTCTTTGTCTCTGGTGAGCACACGCACCCTATAGAAAAAAAAAATCTCTCTAAAAAAAAGTACTTTCTGAACTTTACCACAGATGACTTTATTGCCCAATTCCTGTACTTTTACCCTACTTAACTATAAGGATTTCCCCCTTAGCTGCAACTTTCTGGCTCTTTATCAAAACTGCCCATCCACTCCACCAGTCCCCACTACCTGCCCTTAGAACACTGCCATATTATTGAACCCTCTCCTTTTTGTTTAG
>NW_006159458.1:4304804-4305376 GCF_000334495.1 Tupaia belangeri chinensis | reverse complement strand
CTTGTTACAATTTTTTTTTTAAAGGTAAAGTTTTTCTCTTGCTCTCAGCTCCACCTTTTATCTTATTAATAATCCCCTCTGGTCCTCCCACCCAGGCAGAAGAGGCCAGGCCTTCAGAAGAAGATTCCTCATGGCTTCTGCGAACTAGGTTTTCTATTTTGTGGTTTTTTTAAAAAAAAGAAAAACAGGAATTACAATTTTTTAGGGAGTTTTTTGTCTTTTTTTTCTCTTTTTTGTTGTTGATTCTCTCTTTTTTTCATTTTCCTTTTTCTTGTCTCTCCACTCTCCAATATCCATTTAATGTGTCTCTAGACAGATCTAAGGGCACTATAGCTAAACATCCAAATACTATTAGGGTTAAAATATTCCTCAATATCTATTGAATCTGCTGCACCAGTGATCACAACAGAATGGCAAAGAGATTCTAGATCACCTCTTTCTGCTTGTTCCTGAACATCCAGACTGAACTTCAAGAATTTGAAAGAAACACACCATCCATCAGATGACAAGAGTCACCGCTGGATCACGAGAAATATGGGAAAGCAAGAAAATACCTCTCCTCCAAGGGAAAA
>NW_006159458.1:4304315-4304624 GCF_000334495.1 Tupaia belangeri chinensis | reverse complement strand
AGGTGAGGAAATTCTTGCAAGATCTAAAAGAGGAATTACACGCTTTACAAAAGACTCAAATGGAACTGTTAGAAATGAAGTCTATAATACAGGAAGTCAAAATCTCCCTTGAAAGTATTAAAAGCAGACTAGATCATATAGAAAATAGAATCTCAGATGTAGAAGAGAAAATTGCTGGCCTAGAAAAATCCACCACAAAGACTAAGAAAATGGCCAAAAAATTTGAGAATAATATACAAGAAGTACTAGATACCATCAAACGTCCAAACATCCAGATAATTGGCATTCCAGAAGGCGAAGAGACCCATA
>NW_006159458.1:4262965-4303796 GCF_000334495.1 Tupaia belangeri chinensis | reverse complement strand
ATAATATGCATGATTAAGTCACTATGCAGTGTATTTTGGATAGGAAAACACATTTTGTATGCTGTGATGATGCTTAGGAAAAGAATCTAAATTAAGTTACAAAAAAAAAAAAGTTTCAGAAAAAAATATCTATTCAATGACTGCAGTAAGACATATAACCCCAGCTAGGTGCTACTTCATAGGATGCCTAAAGTTAGACTTGTGTTCATGGAAATGTATATATCACCTGTGTTTGCTATGAAAATATTTAGATTAATTAAGGTCTTTAGTAATTCAATAAAATGTGGGGGGAAAACAGTATAGAAAATAAACATAGATACCAGAGAGAGTATGGGAGAAGAGTGGGAGATGGCAGAGGGTAAGAGATAGGGAATCAAGGATGGGGGAAAAAAGGCAAAACATACAGAAAACAAGAAATGGAAAATTATTTGCTGACAATAACATGTTTGTTGATGTGCTTGATCGAGACAATATACAGTGTACTCTGGGTGGAAAATCTCATTTTGTAAGCTGTAATGATGTACAGTGAATGAATGCAAATAAATAAATTTAAATTAAATAAAGAAGTAGCACTTTGAATAAAAGGGAAAAACACATAGATTCTAATCTTTGATCCCCTTACACCAGCTGTGTTTACGCTAGTTGCTTATCGTCTGTGTGCCTCATTTTTTAAGCATGGCAGTTGACCTCACAAGTCCCTTATTATTTCTGTGGTTTTCTTTTTCTCTGATCCCATTTATTCATTAGAGTTGTCTTGTGGTATCATCCTTCAATAACAAATTCTGACAAATAAAAATGGTATATATTTATGGTCTACAATGTGATGTTTTGATACATGAATACATTGTGAAGTGAGTAAATCAAGCTAATTAACATATCCATCTATCCATCACCTCATGTACTTCTCAATTCTTCATGGTGAGAACATTTCTATATATTCTTGGCCCAACCATCATGGTAAATCAATGCCCTGCAGTGCTGGATGCCATATAGCAAGTACAGTTAAGATCCCGGGTCAACCTGAAAAATATACCAGGCATGCGTGCAGGATCCCAGGGTCCTAAGGAGTTGGAAGGCTAAGGGAAACAAGCTCATGTCATGATAAGACTCTAACATAGGTGCTTTTTCTCTGCCTCTCTCCCTCCCTATCTTTCCCTCTCCCTCCCTCTTTCTCTGTCATGTGCATGCACATGTGTTTTCTATAATTTAAAAAAAAAATTTGAAATCTCTCAGCAATTTTCAAGTATATATTATTTTTCATTATAATTACCATACTGTACCAGAACTTACTCATCTTAACTAAATCTCTAATTCCTTTGACTCCCCACTTCCTCTTCTCCCACAAGCCCTTCACAATTGTCATTCTACTCTCTGATTCCCTGAAGTCAACTTTTTTAAATTCCACACATAAGTGAGACCATGCAATATTTGTCTTTCATGCCTAGTTATTTCACTTAGCATAATGTCCTCCAGAGTCATTCATGTTGCATAAGTAAGACTGATAAATAGAGGGGCCAGCAGGTAGCATGATGGTTAAGGGTGCTGAGTCCCACATGGCTGACTGCGGTTCAAGTCCCAGAACTGGCGGATTGCTTTCTCACTTCCTCTCTCTCTCTCTCTCTCTCTCTCTCTCTCTCCTTTCTCTCTCAATCACTCTCTGGTCGAATCACTCAATCACTCTCTGGTCGAATCAAAATAAATAAATAAATAAATAAATAAATAAATAAATAAATAAACTTAAGTAAAATAATTCCTTAAAAAAAAAGATAGCTACATAAAAAATAATTCTTTAAAAAAAAAAAGATAGATACGTAAATGCCACATTTCTTTATCCATTCATCCATCAATCATTAGGCCGATTCTACATGTCTACATTTTGGTTACTGTGAATGATGTTATAATGAATGTGGGAGTGTGGTATCTCTTCAACATACTAATTTTGATTCCTATATCTACAACCATAAGTGGAACTGTTGGATCATATGCTTGTTCTATTTTTAATTTTTTTAGGAACTTCCATAATGCTTTCCATAATGTCTGTACGATAATTTTCATTTTCTCCAACAGGGCCCGTAGATGGCATGGTGGTTTTGGTGCTGGACTCCCACATGGCCATCTGTGGTTCGAGTTCCAGACCCAGTGGCTTGCTTTCTCACTTTCCCTTTCTCTCACTGTCTCTTTCTAGTCAAAGTAAAAAATAATAACAAATAAAGTTAAATAGATACATTATCACCAACAGTATACAAGAGTTCTCGTTTCTTGGGGCCAGTAGGTGGCATGATGGTTGGGGTCATTGAACTCCCACATGGCCGTGATTCAGGTCTCAGACCTGGTGGCTTGCTTTCTCACTTTCCTCCTCTGTCACTCTGTCCCTCTCTGGTCAAATTTAAAAAAAAAAAAAAAAAAATAAAGTTAAAATAATAAAAATAATTCTTTAAAAAAAAAAAAAAAGAGTTCACTTTTCTCCACATTCTCACCTATATTGCACAGTGCTATCTTACTGTGGTTTTACTTTGCATTTCCCTGATGACTGGTGATGTGGAGCATTTTTCATGTATCTGTTGGCCATTTGTATGTTTTCTTTGGAAAATGACTATTTAGGTTCTTTAATAACCATAATAAATTCAATTTTTTAGATTTAACATTAAAAAAACATTTTTAATTAGATAAAATTCATCTATATGCTATTTTTAAGAGTCATGCCTAGAACATAAGGACAAAAAAATATATAACACGTAACTACTAATTAAAATAAAGGGGTGGTAGTAGGATAATATCAGAAAAATACACTTTAAGAGGGAAAAAAGGCTTTATTCAGAATAAAGAAAGTCATTTTACAGGACCAGCAGTTAGCGTAATGGCTATGTCTCTGAACTCCCATGTAGTCGACTGCAGTTCGCGTTCCGGACCTGGTGGCTTAAAACTCACGCCAGGCATGTGTGCGTGCGTGCCCAAGAGCCCGAGAGGAGAATGGAGGAGAAGGGATTGTGGCATGACCATCCCCCCTGGGGGGTGATTTCTCGCTTTCTGTCTCTCTGTCTCTGTCTGTCTGGCGAGTGCACGCACCCTATAGCAAAAACCTCTCAAAAAAAAAAAAAAAAAGAAAATCATTTTACAATGAGAAGTGTTTCATTTTTCTAAGAAGATATAAAAACTCTAATGGGGCCAGCAGGTGGCATGATGGTTAAGGACGTTGGACTCCCACACAGCCGACCACAGTTCAAGTCCCAGACCTGGCAGCTTACTTTCTCACTTTCCTTCACGCTTGCTCACTCACTCGCTCGCTCTCTCTCTCACTCTGGCTCTTTCTGGACAAGTTAAAATAAATAAATAAAGTTAAAATAAAGTAATTCTTTAAAAAAAAAAAAAACTGCATATAATAGCTTCAAAATATATGATGAAATTTAGGACCAGGAGTTAGTGTAATGGCTATGTCACTGGACTCCCATGTAGTCGACCGCAATTCAAGTCCTGGACCCGGTGGCTTAAACTCACGCCGGGTGCATGTGCGTGCATGCCCAAGATTCCAAGAGGAGAATGGAGGAGAAGGGATTGCAGCGTGGCCATGCCCCTGGTGGGTGATTTCTCGCTTTCTGTCTTTCTGTCTCTCTCGTGCGCGCATGTGCCCTATAGCAAAAACCTCTCCAAAGAAAAAAAAAGAGAAGAAAAAAATATATATATATGATAAAATTTATAAAACTACAGGGTTAAATAAACTGTTATATTATCATAGTGGGAGATTTCAACACACTTCTCAATACTGATAGGGCAAACAGACAAAATTCAGTAAGAATATGTACTTTAGAAACCACATTTAATATCTGATCTAATGGACACACATAAAACATATAGCTTCTAATGGAATTACACAAAACATAACACCTAGAGAAGCTGTATTCTTTTTGAGCATATGTGGAACATTAATACACTCAACTCTCTTCAAATATAGTTTTCATTTTCATATTCTATCTCTAAACTACAGCCTAAATTTACAGATTTTATCTGAAAGATGTGTAATATATATTATATATAATGATAACATAGTACATATATGTAGTATATATATATATATATAAATATTTTGGCTTACACTGAACTTAGGGGTATTTGAAAGTCCTGCACTCACCCAGGGGTCTAGGGGCCCCTCCATATTTGACATGCTGTTATACTGTAATTATACCTCCAACCACTTCTCTTCAGTAAACAGTGAGCTTCTTAGGTCAAAGACGGTCTATTTTTAATCTTGCTGTCCTTAATACCTCACACAGAGACTGGTACTTACTACTGACATGCAGTAAGTGCACAAAAAAATAATTATTCGGTGAGTAAACTGGTATGTTAACAAGTCACAAAGGTAGAAGAAGCAAAGTGCACAAGACCAAAAGGGGTTGATAATGATACAGCACAAAATCATAGAAAGGAAAGGGGATGCGAATATATAATGGCACGACTGTTACCCTTGGTTCATCCCCTTGGCAAACCATGAGGTAGCATTTAATTGAACATTCTAGACATGGATAGCTAAGAGACTTCCAGAAACAATCCAGACAGTGAGAGCTACCAGGAGAAACAGAGCTTAGTCAGCCAAAAACATCCCTCGCCTTTGAAATCGGAGCACAATGCAGTTGGTGTTCAGTTCTGTAGCTGTAAAGACCTGCTTCTTCCCTGTTCCTTTAACTATGCCACGTTCTTCCAAAAGAGATGAATATGAGAACCAACTACCACTTCCTGACTGATCAGACATAAAAGAGGAACATTCCTAGGAGGAAATAGTTGGCAAGAGAAGTTCCCTGGCCAGAAAAACCTCTGACAGCTATAGACCAATTCCCACCAGCATTAGCGCATGAGAAACTAAACTGTTTGCCGAAAGCTGGAAGGTACAAAAGTGACCTTACTACCAGAAAAGGTAAAAGCTAAAAACCAGACTATTTCCCATCCTCACATAAATCTTCAGGGACAGCTTCTGGCATTTAATCAACAGTAGTTAAATGTGAATACATACGGGTTAAAACACACACACACACACAGTGGCAGTTCAAAGTCATAGCAATAATTGGTACAAATGAAATCAGCAGGGATTAGACCTTCTTTGAAGCCATATCTATGCACAAAGAAAATAATCCCAAAGGCCAGATGGCGGCATGGTGGTAACACAATGCTCTACTCTGACCCACATGGGAGGGTTCCAGGGTCACACTGGGAGACCTCCCTGAACACAGTGAGTGCACACATTCCCATAATCAGAGGCTGGCTGAAATAGAGGTGGATCGCAGTGTGAAACCCTGTTGGGGGTGCCGGTCTCTCTGCCTCTGTCTCTGTCACTCTCTATCACTTATGAAAGAAATGAATAAACTTAAAGAAAAAACTTAAAGAAAAAATGATTGATTTGTTTGTGTTACTGGCAAGGGTCTAATTGTGGCTGAATGACAGAGTCTCTTCTGGATCATTTCAATTAAAAATCAGAGATCTTTCTGGGGGGTGGACTGAATGAATCCTTACCTAAAACCATTCAAGCAACCCACATGACCTCTGAAAAATAAGGCAATGGAGGACAAAAGTCAAAGAGAAATAAAAGCAAGCAGAAAAATCTGATGGCTGAAAAAAGCAACATGCACATTAATCCAATTAAATGATTTCCCTTCATTCTAGGGTAGACAAATTTATTTTTTCCAACCCCTAGAGGAAGAAATAGAAATAGCTTTTAAACAGAATAGGTAAGAGTCATAGTAACTAATTTAACTCTAGTAAGAGTGCTCCTAATTCTAATCCCTAAATTTTAAAAAAAGTGATCATAACCATAAACAAAAGTCCTGGCCAAGCCAAAGTGGCTCTGCAATGCCAGAGGAAATATGGAGATTGGCGTCTAGCTCCAGGTCAGCCTGCACACCGGGTGCACATGTGCCCATGGCCTATAGAGACAACTGGCTTCTACAGCTACAGGACAAAAATGGGAAAACACAAATCTAATAGCATATATCTTTTAAGGTCCTAATCTTACAATTCTATCTAAGATTAGTGTGATGCTGGGAAAGTTATTTCTTGGTTTCACTATAAAATTGAGATAATAGGGACCAGCAGACGGCATAATGGTTACATCGATGGACTCACACGTAATTGATGGCAGTTGGAGTCCCAGACCCGGTGACTTAAAATTCATGCTAGGCCCATGTGCGTGGGTCCCCAAGATTCTGAGAGGAGAATGGAAGAGAAGGGATTACAGTGTGGCTATCCTCCCTGGAGGATGATTTCTCCCTTTCTCTCTGTCTCTCCATCGAGTGTAAGTGCCCTATAGCAAAAATCTCTTTAAAAAAATAAACAGATAATAATAGCACCATCCTCATAGGGTTGATTCAAAAATTTACTGATTGGATAATGCAAAATACTCAGTACGAAGTCACATTCAGGAAAGGTTGGCCTGGGACCAGCAGTTAGCATAATGGCTATGTCACTGGACTCTCATGTAGTCGACCGAGGTTCAGTCCCAGACTTGGTGACTTAAAACTCACGCCAGGCACGTGTGTGCACGTGCCCAAGATCTCGAGAGGAGAATAGAGGAGAAGGGATTGTGGTGTGGCCATCCCCCCTGGGGGAGTGATTTCTCGCTTTCTGTCTCTCTGTCTCTCTCTGTCTGTCTGACGAGTGCATGCACCCTATAGCAAAAACCTCTTCAAGACAAAACATATCTCTGAACACATGTCTCACTGCAAAAACGCAGTGAGTCCCACTTACAGCTCTTAACATGGCATGGTCAAGAACCAGTGAGATTCCTGCACCACCCAAGAGAGGGAATGAGACTCAGGCTGACTCCAGCCTCTCCCCGCTCCAGTTCAAAGCGTAACATGGGCCCAGAGAGAGGACTTAACCCAAGACTCCGAGCGCCTTTACAGAAGCGGATATGAACAATGAAACAAAAAGCAAGGGGGTGGGGAGCATGCAGTTCTGTTTCCTTCTAACATCAAGCATTATGAGAACTGCAAACCTAGAAGCCATTTTCCCTACCATGGGTGAAAAAAGTCTGTGAAAGAACAAAGCCTGCAAGAAGGAAAGGAGTGAAGACAGAGAGAGCATGTCCTGGTGTCAACTGAATTCTTGGTTCTAGCTGCATCTGAAGCCAGAGCCTCCTCTTGATTTGCAAGTAATGCAAACCAAAAGTCTCTGCTCTGCCTAAACTAGGTAGGTTTCTGTCTCTTACAACAAAAGTAAGTGTAGCCATGAAGGTCACGTAGCTAGAAAAGAACTGATCAAATGTAAGCAACCCAAAAATCCAGACTAGCCACATACCAAAACATAAAATATGCTTATCTTCTCATTGATTCGCTCATTTAACAAATATTTACTGAGCACTGATTATGACTCAGGCACTGTCCTAGACTCTGGAGGCACAGCAGTTACACAAGACACCAAATCAAGAGCTTGTGTCCACATACAAGGCATGACTGACAAGCCTAGAGAACGTTAGGTATGTAAAATAAGCAGACACTGCAAGAAAAATCACATCTTCTTCCACTCAGGTACGGAAACTAAAAAAGTCGACCTGATAGAAGTGAAGAATAGAATAGTGGTTACTACAAACTGGAAAGAGGGGCATGAGGGGACATAGGGAGAAATTGCATGAGGGGACATAGGGAGACATTGATTAATAGGTTAAAAGTACAGTTAGAAGGACCAGCAGATGGCATAATGGTTACATCACCAGACTCTCATGTAGTTGACCGCAGTTCGAGTCCCAGAGTTGGTGGCTTAAAACTCACACCAGGCAGGTGTGCATGTGTGCCCAAAATCCCAAGAGGAAAATAGAAGAGAAAGGATTGCAGCATGGCCATCCCGCCTGGGAGGTGATTTCTTGCTTTTAGCCTCTGTCTGTCTCTGTCTCTCTGGCAAGTGCACATGCCCTAAAGCAAAAATCTCTCAAAGAAAAAAAAAAAGTTAGATAAGAGGAATAAGGGTCAGAGAGTGGCACAGTAACAACATAACACTCTGAAATGCTGAACCTATATGGGAAGGTCCCAGGTTCGTGTCCAGGAGCCTCACTATACACGCTAGGCACACATAAGTGCCTGTGATCCCGGCTGGCCGAGGTCAGAGTAGACTGCGGAGTGAAGATTCTATTGAGGGTGCCTGTCTCTCTGTCTCTCTCTCTCTCTCTCTCTCTACCTCTCTCTCTCTCTCTCTCTACCTCTCTCTCTCTCTCTCTCTTCCTCTCTCTCTCTCTCTCCCTCTCTCTCTCTCTCTCTCTCTACCTCTCTCTCTCTCTCTCTCTTCCTCTCTCTCTCTCTCTCTCTACCTCTCTCTCTCTCTCTCTCTCTTTGTCTCTCTCTCATGGAAGAAATAAATAAACTTAAAAAAAACTACATTATTTTTAAAATGAAAAATAAGTTCTAGTAACAGAAGGACAATTACAGTTAATAATTGACTGTAGATATCAAAATAGCTAAAAGAAGATTTTACATGTTCCTAGCACAAAGGAAAGATAAATGTGTGAGATGATGGATATGCTAATTGCCAGGATTTGATCAGTACACATTTTATTCATATACTGGAAAATCACGCTGTTCCCCAGAAATGTGCACGATTACTATCACCCGTTAAAATAATGTCTTTAATGTCAATGTCAGAGCCATGACTGTGTGTTGGCATGAGTGCTCCTAAGCTTGGGTTCAAGGGGTGGACTTCAGGGAGTCAGAAAGATCCTCAGATAGATGCAAAATCTTGTGGCTGTGGATATTTATGGGAAAATACAATGCAAATTTTCTCAGACTCTCAGAGGGACCTCCGACCCCAGAAAACATTAAGGAAAAACTCCAGGAGCATAAGCATACCTTGGAGGGTCAAGATGTGGTGAAATTCTTATGGAAATTCTAACCTCTTCACCTTGCAGTAGAGTTGTGCTCAGAGAGGACCCACTACCCAACAGCCATTTCACAGAGATACTTCCTTTACATTACATTATGAAAGTGACTCCTTTAAAAAGCCCTTTACCTATGGAAACAAAACTAACAACCTGCAGCATTAACCCCTAAGGAGCTGAGAAGTACCAGAAACCTCAGCACTTTTTGGACTGGATAAAGAAGAGGCTGAAACAGAACCTCTCCGCCGGCTCCTCTTCCTAGGATGCAGTTTGTGGCCAATATACAACTCAGAATTTTTTAAATAAATGACAGGAAGCAAAAAGAACTATGCATGTTTTCAAAAACAAAGCCCGCCATTAAGTTTTAAAGGTCCAGCTTACAAATGCGTATAATACCACCAACAGTCCATTTAAAGTATTTTCCCTTAGCAACTTAATTTGAACTTGAAAGTCTCCATGTTATAATTTAATATGACTAAAGAGCAACCAAGTAGCAACAAGCAAAAAGCGTCACTAACTCTGGGAAGTCATAAGGGAAATTAACATCATCAAAGCTTTTCTTGAAGTTATAGACCTCACCTTGAGACTTTTAAAGCAAAAAATAATAATAATGTTTCAAAGACAAGCTCAAGAAAGGTATTATCTTCCACTCTGCCTTTATTTGAGTGGATGGTGACTCTCAGTCCTTGTTTTCTGATTCCTTTAAAAGCTCGTGACAGCTCTCTGTTTCACACAGCATTTTCCAGACTCAAAAGGAAATTACCAGCTGAACTTGCTATGGAAAGTAGATTATTTAAGAAATTGTGTGACTGGGGCCGGCGGGTGGCGTGGTGATTAAAGACACTGGATTCCCACATGGCCGACTGCGGTTTGAGTCCCGGACCTGGTGGCCTGCTTTCTCACTTTCTCTCTCTTTCACTCTGTTCCTCTCTGGTCAAATTGAAATAAAGAACTGAATAGATAAATAAATAAAGTTAAATAAAATAATTACAAAAAAAAAAAGAAATTGTGTGATCAATACAATGTAGAGGGGAAAGGAATGGAAGACAACTGTAAACACCAGAGATAGGGTAAGAAGAGGGTGGGAAAGGGCAGAGGGTCAGAAAAAGGGGTTAAATATATATATACATATATATATAAATATGTAGAAAAAACTAGAAAGGGAAAATTATTGCCAATAATATGCATGATTAAACCACTATGGTATATTCTCCATGGGAAATCACATTTTGTATGCTCTGATGATGCTTAGGGAATTAATGTAAATTAATGAATTTCAAAAAATGTTTCAGGGGGAAAAAAACACAAAAACTGTTTTTCTTGAAATTAAAAAAAAAAACATTAAAAATACCTATTTGATGACTGCAGTAAGCTATATAGCCCCAGTTAGGTGCTACTTTATAGTATGTTCATTCTACTCACTGAGGTTTATGCCTAAAGTCAGACTTGTGTTCATGGAAATGTATATATCAGCTGTGCTTGCTACTGAAAATACTTAGATTAATTAAGATCTTTAGTGAATCAATAAAATGGGGGGGGGGCAAAGAAAGCAATCATGGAAAACCAAAACAGGGGGAAGAGGGTGGGAAATGGCAGAGGGTGAGAGATACGGAATCAAGAATGGGGAAAAAAGTAAAACATACAGGAAACAAGAAATGGAAAATTATTTGTTGATGATAACACGTATGTCAATATGCTTGACTGAGCCAATATACAGTGCATTATGGATGGGAAATCTCATTTTGTATGCTATAATGATGTACAGTGAATTAATGTAAATAAATAAATTTAAAGAAAGAAAAAAGGAAAGGTCTCTCTTTTCATCTGCAAAACAGTTTTCTTCTAAGCTAATATTGATCAAATTCCTCTCGGGTACATAGAAAAACAAGTACCAGGGCTACTGCTTTCCTTTATTCAAAAAGGGACTTCCAGAGACGTCTAAACAGAAACCGGTTCACTGTAATTCTTTTCCCACCTAAACATCCTCTAAGAACCTGACTCCATCTTTCCAGAATGTGATTCCAGGCTTTCCATCAGGATGATCCTACGTCTAGGCTACCAAGGGTAGATTCCTTTTCAATGCGAAACAACTGACTTCTCAACCTCCTGCCATCCTATGGAATGAAACTGAAGACTAATCGAATGTACACAGTGTTTTTTTTTTTTAATCCTGCCCAAACAAATCACTGGTTTGTGCTCATCAGACCACCATCTTCACTCTTCTACAGGACATGTCTCTCTAGAATAGACAATCTCTTTTGACATCTGGGGAAGATTTTGCCAATTCTGTGGAAGATGGTATGACCTTGCTGCTCCCCGGTGAAGTGAGAGGAAAAGCAGTATCACCAGCAGCCATTTTGTTCCATGAGTGTAGCCAGATGCTGTCTTTCTGTCTGTAGTACATGTTCTCATTATTTCTCTTCGCCTTTTTTTTTTTTTAATTTGCCACAGGGTTTATGTGTTTGCCAGAGAAAGACAGGGACAGAGAAGGAAAGGGAGAGCGCATCTTCAAAGGGGGCATGGCCACACCCCAATCCATTCTTCTCCATTCCTCCATCCTGTCAGGATTTGGGGCACATGTGCACACACACCCCGCGTGTTTGTCAAGCCCCTGGGGCCTGGGTTCAAACCACATATTCAGCCATGTGGGATCTGATTCTCTTAAAGCCAGGCCATGAGGCTGGCCCACTCTCATTATTTCTCTATCTGTATCTGCCTCTCCCAGTCTCTCTCTTTTTTTTTTAATAATTTTTTCATTTAACTTTACTATTATTATTATTATTATCATTATTTTAATTTGATCAGAGAAAAACAGAGAGAGGGTAAGTAAGAAAGCAAGCCACCAGGTCTGGGACTGGAACCACACAGCTGCTGTGTGGGAATCTAGCACCCTTTAACCACCATGCTACTTGCTGGCCCTTCTCTGTCTCTTTCATGTAACACGAATTTTGAGTAAAACTTATCCAAAATATTTTTAATATATTTTTATGAATATTTAATTTTATTAATTTTTTTTTGGAGAGGTTTTTGCTATAGGGCACATGGCTCTTCTTAAAGACAGAGAGAGACAGAGAGACAGAAGTGAGAAATCACCTCCCAGGGGGGATGGCCACACTGCAATCCCTTCTACTCCATTCTCCTCTTGGGATCTTGGGCACACACACACATGCTCCCAGCATGAGTTCAAGCCACCAGGTCCGGGACTCGAACCGCGGTCGACTACATGGGAGTCCAATGATATAGCCATTACACTAACTGCTGGTCTCTATTAATTATTATTTTTTTAATTTACAATAGGATATATATGCTCACCAGAGAGAAAGAAAGAAAGTGAGAGAGAATATGCCACTAGATCCAGGACTCAAACCACGGTCAGCCATGTGGGAGTTGGGTGCCCCAACGCCATGCCACCTGCTGGCCCTGTAAATGTCTTTTTTAAGCAACTGTTTTTAGGATCCAATACTTTTGCCAATCTGATGATTTCCAACCAAACTTTCAGTCATGATAAAGAGAAATCTCCAGAGTTATCTTACTTTCTTCGACATGTGATAAGAAACAAATGCAGGGACCAACAGGTGGCGTGGTGGTTGAGGTGCTGTACTTCCACACGGCCAGTCATGATTCAAGTCCCAGACCTGGCAGCTTGCTTTCTTATTTCTATCTCTCTCTCTCTGGTGAGCGCAGGTGTCCTACAGCAAATTTAAATAACAATAATAATGATAATAAATAAAATTACATAAATTATCTTTTAAAGAAAAAACAGAAGCAGATTTAGTAATATACTCTCTTCCACAAACCAATACTGGTTTTAGCTTTTCTTATGTTATTTTACCCTTGCACACTGTCATAATGTCATCCGTAATTACAAGTTACATGGGAAAAAAAATACATACTCTAGAAGACAAACAATTCTTCAACTGTGTGTTGTTTCTGGATGGTACACTAAGGGCTTTGTCACTAAAAGGCCACATCCATGCAAGATGATGACACATCCTGTCAGGATAAGTAGGGATGATCCCAAATCACAAAGAATAAGAAACCTTCCGGCTCTCACTTGGCCCCTGCCTGTGTCCTGTTTGAAGAAGGTCAGATTCAAAGTTCACTCTGGATTGAGATTTGGTATTGCCAGTGGAACAATTGTGTTTCTTAGTTTTCTTTCAAAGCAATTGTATGGATAGTCCCTGACCATATATAGTTGCCCCAAATCCTTATATCTTCCCCCCACCATTGTGTCCTTTATTTCAATGTTATATTAGTAAAATGGCATCTCCTCAGCTACCTGCTTTATTCAGTGTGCGGAGCCACTGAATTCTCTCTGAATGCAAAGAAAGTCATAAAGTAGGGACCTGCAATGTCTCTGCGTCCACTCTTTATTCTTCCCTTCTGCTCAGCACAGCACCGCACCACACAGACATTCAGTCTCCCTTCCTTTCACACGCCAATCAAAGGCCTCTTCCCTGACTGGCTACAATCTCCATTCCCAGAGTTTGGCAGGGCAAGGCTGCGGCTTGGCCAGCCTCCCCACACAAGCATTCCAAGTGCTGCTGAAAGACTTGCTAAGTAGCAAACGTTTTCTCTAAAGAACTTGGAATTTAAAAACAGGAACAGAAAGGATGTGATGGGAAATGTTTTGTTTTCCTTTACTTAATGTTACATTTCCTTTCATTTCTGGATATCTTGATTTAGACACATCAGTGTACTTAGTATTTTACCCTCTTATCTGCCCTAAAAGCTGCAATTTGAAGAAATAGCAGAGTCTAATTTTTTTTAACAATCAAAGAAGTGTAAATCCAGGTCTCATCACCTCTCTTATGCTCTGTAACTAGAGAAAGAAATGATAAAAGGTACCTTAATGATATTGCAAATATCATGACTGGCCTGTTGACTTGTAGCCAGACGATATTTGGAATGTAGTTTTGTTTTTTGTTTTGTTTTGTTTTTTTTGGAATGTAGTTTTAAAACAACTGCCTAAAATAAGACATGCAATTTTATATAAATTAAAATTACTTGCTTTCTAAAATATTCCTTCACTAATGAACACAAAATAACATTTTAAAATACAGGGTTATGAAACTACTTTAATACTTCATTTTTATTTATATCACTCCTACAATGGAAATACTTTCTTGCCTTTCAAATTATAAAAATCTGGAAAAATAAGCCATTGATAGTAACATGGGTAATATGATTCAACTCATGCTAATAAATAGGTTTAATGACTTCATTAGGACTCTTATCGTTTTTAAAAATCAAATAATTGGGCTGGCAGGTGGCGTGGTGGTGAAGGGCATTGGACTCGTACATGGCCAACCAACCACAGGTGAAGTCCCAGACCTGGCAGCTTCTTTTCTCACTTTCCCTCTGTCTCTCTTGCTCCGCCCCTCTCTGATCAATTTTTTTTTCTTTTTTTTTTTTGGAGAGGTTTTTGCTATAGGGTGCATGCGCTCACCAGACAGACAGAGAGAGACAGAGAGACAGAAAGCGAGAAATCACCCCCCAGGGGGGATGGCCACACCACAATCCCTTCTCCTCCATTCTCCTCTCGGGATCTTGGGCACGCACGCACACGCACCCGGCGTGAGTTTTAAGCCACCGGGTCTGGGATGCGAACCGCGGTTGACTATGTGGGAGTCCAGCGACATAGCCATTACGCTAACTGCTGGTCCCCCTCTGATCAAATGTTTAAAAATAAATAAATAAAGTTAAATGAAATAATTCTTCTTTAAAAATCTAACACTCATCGGGACCAGCAGTTAGCGTAATGGCTATGTCGCTGGACTCCCACATAGTCAACCGCGGTTCGCATCCCAGACCCGGTGGCTTAAAACTCACGCCGGGTGCGTGTGCGTGCGTGCCCAAGATCCCGAGAGGAGAATGGAGGAGAAGGGATTGCAGCGTGACCATCCCCCCCAGGGGGTGATTTTTCGCTTTCTGTCTCTCTGTCTCTCTCTGTCTGGCGAGCGCATGCGCCCCATAGCAAAAAAAAAAAAAAAAGGCTAACACTCATTTTTTTCAATATTTGGCATGTACCAGTACAGCTTTCCAAATATTCCAAGAACAATGTCATTTCTTACCCTCCAAAAACCACTGAGGAACACAAGACAGATCTTACTAGTATTGCCCACCTAGAGATGGGGAACTGAATTCAGAGCTTAAATGAATTATCCAAATTCTCAGATGCTCTCCAGGGTAGAACAGAATTCAGGACTATGTACTTAAACAGCTCTTTCTACAACCCACATTGCCTCTAAATGCTCATTATCAGACATCTAACTATCCAATGATTTCACTTCAACCTTAAAATTAAATATTTTTGGGACCAGCAGTTAGCGTAATGGCTATGTCACTGGACTCCCATGTAATCAACCACGGTTCGAGTCCTGGACTGGGTGGCTTAAACTCATGCCAAGCGTGTGTGCATGCGCGCCCAAGATCCCAAGAGGAGAATGGAGGAGAAGGGATTGTGATGTGGTCATCCCCCCAGAGGGTGATTTCTCACTTTCTGTCTCTCTGTCTCTCTCTGTTTTTCTGGCAAGCGCATGTGCCCTATAGCCAAAACCTCTCCAAAAAAAGAAACAAAAATTAAATATGATTTTTTAAATAGTCAGGTCATATCGAATTCCAATAGTTCAAGATAAACCCAAGTTATAAATAATTAAGACCTAAACAATTTTGATGATACTGACATTTTAAGAGTTAGAAAATTTTACTTTGGTTTTTCTAAAAGGTTGCCCAAAGATCACATTTGAAATATCACAAATTAGTCAGAAACTACAATTTATATAGCATTTAACTCTAGCAAAAAATAAATAACATTTGTTTCATGGGTGAGATTTTATCAGCTATTTTGTGCTGATTAATAATGTGCTCATTTGGAAAAAAAAAAAAAGATTGTTTTATGAACCGCCCCCATTTTAAATTTTGTATCAACACTGTTGAGGTGTAATTTAGGTCCAATGAATGAAGACTTTCTTTTTGACCCCTCACCATTGCCCTGACCCTTGCTTTCCATAGAATCCTTTTCTTCTTTAGCTGAGGCCCAAGTTTAGACCAGACCAGACGACTGAGGCTTTACTGTGCATGAAGAAGCACCTGGATACTTCTTTTATCAGAAAGTGGACTCCACCTGAAACAGTTCTAGAAGAAAACCCCAAAACCATGACCCAGAGATGAGAACAGTCTGCTCTAAGCACCAAAGTAATTAAGGCTTCAAACTTGTAGATCCTGGCTGTAAGCACCTAGGACATGCGGCTTCGTGACAGCTGAGGGCGGTGCTCTCTGGCCGTGGTGCTGACCCCTCTACCCAGCACCCCTGCCCTCTGGCTGGCAGGGCCCTAACTGAGGAACCTGACCGGCTCCCCTCCCGCTCTGCACATGATGACGTCACCGCTGCAATTGCAGTGGCTCATCCTCTGGCCGCAGCATTTGGCTGGAAGATGGCACCAGTATCTGGCCATTGCCACAGCAATAACTGCAGCCCTCTTCCTAGAGTTCAAGGCAATGGGGAGCTCTTCAGTTGTGGGCAGACAAGGTTAGGGGTGGGGATGCAGCTGCCAGCTGCCCTGCTGCCACCACAGACTGAAGACAGGACTGACTGATGAGACAGCAGCATGCAGGGCAAAGGCAGGCCTGCGCCAAGGACATGCCTGGATTTCTCCGTTGCCTTCACAAAGTCTTCTTTGCTGAAAATGGGTTGAATTGGGCTTTCTAATTCTTGCAACCAGTGAACGTCCTGATTAATAAAAGCAGTGTCTTTGGATACACTAGTCCTTTGTCCCATCCAGGAGTGTGGCACTTTTGAAGCACGTGCCTGTCATTATTACTCCAGCATGCCTAGAAATAGCAAACTGGCTTAAACGCCACCATAAGGCATTCACATCAGCTAAAAGCAAATCTTTTCTTTCCTTTCTCTTTTTCCTTTTTCATTTTTGATATCAGAAGGCACATGAGAAAGACAGAATAGTACCCGTTAATAGGCTCAATCATGCCACAGTCCCCTCTCCCCCACACGCACGCACACACATGCACCCGGCATGAGTTTTAAACCACCAGGTCCGGGACACGAACCACGGTCAACTACATGGGAGTCCAGCGCCATAGCCATTACGCTAACTGCTGGTCCCTGCACTTAGGATGTCTTTCAAACCACCAGATTCAGGGCTCAAACCACAAGACAGTCGCATGGGATCTAGGCACCTTAACTACCACATAAAGTGACTAACCCACTGACTAGCCCACATAAAGTTTTGGGTTGTTTTTGTTTGTTTGTTTGTTTTTAACATTTGTTTGTTTGCCACAAGGGAAGACTGCTTGCCTCAGGAGGAGGCAAAGAGTGAGAAATTACCCCAGGGAGAAGTCCACACACAGCCGTGCATCCTTTCTCCTCTTCACCTCTCAGGATTTGGGGCAAGCACGTACGGGCACCTGGAGTGATTTACAAGCCACTGTGTCCAGGACTCAACCTGCAGTTGACCTTAACCACCATCCACCTGCTGGACCCCATAATTTCTTAAAGATTCCTCAATGCTCTGGGTACATGTGTTTCCAGTAAACAGCATAATCTTTACGGCACAACTAAAAGAATGCAAGGATCTGAATAATTTCTATTCAGTAGGTAGATCTAATAGACAAGAATAAGACACCCTCTCTATGCCTTTTCTCTTTTTTAATTTTTTTCAAAATATTTCATTTTATTTGTTATTACCTTTTTTAATCTGACAGGAGAAGGAGAGAGAAAGAGACAAAGTAAGAGAGCAAGTTGCCAGGTCTGAGACTCGAACTACAGTTGGCCATGTGTGAGTCCAGCACCTTAACCACTACACCACCTGCCCTACCAGCCCCCCCTTTTTTTTAATTTTAAAAATTATTTTATTTATTTTTTTATTTGCTATAGGACTCATGTGCTCACCAGAGAGAGACAGAGACAGAGAGAGCAAGAGAGAGAGAAGGAAAGTGAGAAAGCAAGCCACCAGGTCTAGGACTCAAATCATGGTCAGCCATTTGGGAGTCCAGCATCTCAACCACCACACCACCTGCTGGCCCCTCTATGCCTTTTCAATTCCTAGACTTTTATCTAAAAATCATTCGTATTCCCAAAAGAAGTAAGCAGCATAATTTAATTAGTTCCTATTTAAAATGTAACATTTTCCCAAGCAAATTTGTTTTTTTGTTAAATGATCCAAATAACAATAAACAAATGTTTTTGCTAATCTCTCTGTCACAGAAGTTTAATTCCAATACTAGGCCAATAGGAAACCTCAGAAAAGAAACAAGTAGCCAGGGGAGACTTGTACAAAAATTCTACTCTGAGTTGTACACTCTACTCTAATGGCTCTAGAACATTGTTTCCTTCAAATTGTTTTCTTCTATTACTATGCTATAGTAGGAGAAGAAAATTAGCAACTAAAATACCACATTGGCTTTAAAATGTAACGAAACTTGGCTCAGCCACTATGTCGCCACAGTAACACAAGTGCCCTGAAGACTGGAAGCCACCCGGCATCTTCAGATTCTGATTCCCAGGTCAGCCTAAAAACACACCACATCCAAATCTAAGTGCCCAGGATCGTGGGGAGCTGGAGAGCCGGGGAAGCGGGAATGGGGTATGAGGACATCCTGTTGGAGGTGCTTCTTTCCCTCTCTGTTTCTATCTCTCATGTGTGTATGTACCTCCATCATGTGAAAGAAAGAAGGAAGGAAGGAAGGAAGGAAGGAAGGACGGACAGACAGGAAAGAAAGAAAAGAAAGGAAAGAAAGTAACAAACCTGAAAAATCTAGTCAAGAAAGATATGGTATATACACACCAATCAATTTTTTTTCCAAGAGGTTTTTTTCCTTAGGGCGTGTGAGCTAGCTGAAGAAAGAGACAGAGACAGTGAGACAGAAAGTGGCCCCCCAGGGAAATGACCACGCAGCAATCTTTTCTCCTCCAGTCTCATCTTGGGCATGGAAGCACATGCACCCAGCATGCACCGAGAGCGAGTTTCAAGTCACCGGGTCCGGGACTCAACCGTGGTCAGCTATGTGGGAGTTCAACAATGTAACCACTATACCATCTGTTGGCCCCACACATCAAGCAATTCTGTTATTACTAATGTTGATACACTTCAGGCATTTGCATTAAAAGGACAGCATGTGGGGCTGGAAGTGGCATGGTGGTTGGGGGACTGGACTCCCACACAGCCAACTGCAGTTCAAGTCCCAGACCTGGTGGCTTACTTTCTCACTTTCTCTATCTCTGTCTCTGTCTCTCTCTCCCTCTGGTGAGTGTGCATGCTCTATAAAAAGTTAGAAAATAATAATTAAGAAAATTAAATAAATAATTCTTTTTAAAAAGGGGGATAGCATTCATCAAACCAGTAATGAGAGATAAATATAAGTACCTGCAATTTAATAATATGCATTATCAAAGTAAGGAAGAAAAAAAAAGACCAAAACCTAACAGATAAGGTAGAATGCCTTTTAAAGGCCTACTAACAAATATCAACTTCAAAAACCCATGTGCTGTAAAATTTTATTAACAAACATCACAGAACTTTTAACAATGTACTATGAACCCAGGCTTCCGAAAAGATTCATGCAGATTTTTCACAAATAATAATAATAGTTTCCACCTACTTAACACGTAGATGCCTACTGTTAGAGGCCTGAGCTTACCATGTGACACAAAGCCTCCAATCTTGCAGTAATGCTCTATAAAGTGGGCAACAGTCCCAGATAACTACACAGATAAGAAAATTGAGGTGCTCACTATTAAATAATTTCTGAAGATTATATCATGAGGGACCAGCAGTTGGTGTAATGGCTATGTCACTGGACTCCCATGTGATCGTGCACGGTTCGAGTCCCAGACTTGGTGGCTTAAACTCACGCTGGGCGCCCCATAGCAAAAACCTCTAAAAAAAATTATTAAAAAAAAAAAATGATTATATCATGAGAGAGAGTGGGGTCAACATTTGAAATCAGGTTTATCTGAATCAAAACCTCATGGTCTTCATCATTATGATAAAACGTTATTCATTCATTCGATCTGTTTCTTCTGAGTGCCTACTACATGACAGGTATTGTAAGAGGCCATGGGGAAATACTTATTGACAAAACCAGACATGGCCTAGTGGGGAAAATGAACATAACCCAATACTCACAGAAACAGAGGCAAAACTGAAAGCACAATTATGATACAATTTGTTAAGGAAGTGAATGTGGTGCTACAGAAACACAGAGGAAAGGGCTCTCGCACAGCCAGGGCGACCAGGAGCAGTTTAGAACAAAAAAAGTCACAGAGCTGATGGGACCAGCAGATAGCATAATAGTTATATTGCTCAACTCCCACATGATTGACCGTGGTTCAAGTCCCAGACCTGGTGGCTTGAAACTCCCACCAGACACATGTGCGTGCATGCTCAAAATCCTAGGAGGGGAGTGGAGAAGAAGGGACTGTGGCATGGCCATCCCCTCTGGGAGGTGATTTCTCGTTCTCTGTTTCTCTGTTTCTCTGTCTCTCTGGCAAGTGCATGTGTCCTATACCAAAAACCTCTCTTTAAAAAAAAAAAAGTCACAGGGCTGAAAACTGAATAACAAATAACTGAAAGGTAAGAAGGGAAACTGATGAGACAGAGAGAAAAGCAGGTGAGAGGGTCCTGTGGTGAGAGAGTTCAGAATGTTTGTGGAACTAACGAGGAAGAGAAGGAAGTGTGTGTGCGTGAAGCAGAGAGCCAGAGGAAGGCGACATGGTACAGGATGTGGTTAACATTACAGCTCAGAAACTTGGAAAGCCTGAAGTCATGCTGAGCATAATGACATTTTACCCAAATGTGAGCAAACGAAAGAGAAACCTCTTCAAATCCCTATGCTCGGATTTTAACAACGATAAGGCCTTGTTAGCACTGGCGAATGTTTGAACACATACATCTTTTTGAATCTGATGACAAGCTGCTTTCTATCCTCACTGCCTCCTAGCTCCTCCTGTTCCTTCTTTCTCCCGTTTTTAGCCACCTTCTACTGTTTCTCATTACCACTGATCTCTCCAGACAGAAGCCTGATTATTTCATTCTCCTGCTTAAAAACCCTGCAGTGACATTACCTAACAGAGAATGCATAATCTGCTCTTGTCTTCCCATTAGATTCATCTTTCATTAGAACATGGTAGAGCCAGGACTTGAGGGTATCCAGAGAATCAGTCCATTTCTTTTTTTTTTTTTTTTTTTTGTGTCCAAGAAATCAATTCCTTTTTTTTTTTTTTTTTTTT
The DNA here is from genome assembly GCF_000334495.1 of Tupaia belangeri chinensis. NCBI lineage: Eukaryota > Metazoa > Chordata > Mammalia > Scandentia > Tupaiidae > Tupaia > Tupaia belangeri. The sequence goes on along the minus strand of NW_006159458.1, from coordinate 4,282,701 downwards.
TTTTTTTTGGACAGGTTTTTGCTATAGGGTGCATGTGCTTGCCAGACAGACAGAGAGACAGAAACGAGAAATCACCCCCCCGGGGAGATGGTCAGGCCACAATCCCTTCTCCTCCATTCTCCTCTCAGGATCTTGGGTGCGCACGCACACGCGCCTAGTGTGAGTTTAAGCCACTGGGTCCGGGACTCAAACCACGGTCAAGTACATGGGAGTTCAGCGACATCGCCATTACACTAACTGCTGGTCCCTCCATTTCTTAATACTCTATTATTACTGCTGTTTGTCTCATCAGCATAATCTATTCCCATGCCCTGTCCCAAACAACTGAATGGGGAAGGGGCAGTTAACACCATTTTTTTAAAGAATTATTTATTTAACTTTATTTATTTATTTTTAATTTGACCAGAGAAGAACAGAGAGAGAGAAAGGAGAGGGCAAGCAAGAAAGCAAGCCGTGAGGTCCAGGACTCAAACCATGGTCAGCCATGTGGGAGTCCTATGCCCTTAACCACTACGCCACCTGCCAGCCCCAGGAAACACCATCTTTAAGAACCTGACTACAAAATGTAGCTTGTGAACAGACAAGGCTACAAGAGAAGCTAGGAAATGTCATCTTTATACTGGGCACTGTCAAAGTCAAACACTTCTCTTAGTGCAGAAGGAATAAAAAATAAATTTGGGAGAGTAATTAGCAGTCTCTCATGTAGAAATTGAAATTAACACGAATTTTGTTAAAATACATATGTTTCACACCACATGATACACTTGATATTAATTCTTTAGAATGTATTGGATTAATTATAGCCTCTTTTTTGGGGGGGAAGGTTCAGTATGAATGTTGATCCATTATTTAGAAAATGTTTACAGAATAACTTTATGGGTTTCCATTGCCAGAAATATGACTGCCTCTCAAAATCTCTACGTAACAATCTAGCTGAACAATTCTTGATGCAGATTCCTCAATTATTAACAAGATGCTTTTATAATTGAGATTTTAAAATACTTTCAAAAGACCTCCCAAGAGATTCTACAACAGCTGAGACTTTGGAAAGGAGCAGCAGGCCTCTCCCCTCACAGATAACTTCATTTGTACCGACCAGGAAAAGACGCACCTTGTTCTGATGGGTTTCAAAAGAGAATGAACTATTAAATTATGATCTGTCAGCTACGAATGGTAAATGAAAGTCCTTTTCTCATTTATCATTAATTCTAGAGACAGACTTAGTAAAGTTTCTAATAACTAACATTTTTATAGATACCAAATCTTGATTTGACCTCAAATGTCACTTAATGTTTATTAGTCCTAGCCACAAGTATAGGATGCCGAGTATAAGAACAAAATTCCTTTCTTTACCTTCCCTACCTACTGTTTTTGAAAAAGCAGAACTGAAATTACCCTCTCTGAAAACATGATTGAAGCCAAAATCTACTTGAAATGCAAATGTTTAAGTAGTTGTGTCCCTGATATTAGCAATGACCTTGAACACTTTAGCCAAACACAAGTAACTAATCCTTAAATCATTAACTTACTTTAGATTCTTTATGTAACTGGTGATTTGGTAACAGTTCTTTTTATGTCGCTGTCTTTACTTGGTATGATATATTTAACACTAGATTACTCTGGGTGTTGAAGAAACAAAACTCTGATGATATTTGGTATCTTTCAACTAAAAATTACTTTTGAAGGATTTACATTTTTAACAAGTTTTTGCCAGAGGGCATGTGTGTGTGTGTGGGGGGGGAACAAATACAGTGAGAGAGAAAGTGAGAAATCACACACACACACCCCCAGGGAGAATGGCTGTGCTGTAATCCCTTCCCCTCCATTCTCCTCTCAGGGATCCTGGGCACACACACACTCGCACAGGCACCCAGTGTGGTTTCCAAGGCCACCAAGTCCGGGACTCGAACCGTGGTCGGCTATGTGGAAGTCCAGCAACCTGGAAGTCCAGCAACGTAACTGCTACACCCTCTGCTGGTCCCAAAATACAACATTTTAAACATCTATCATCAAGGATTATAGCATGATAGGACTAAAAGATATACAATAACATTTCATTTTTTCAAATAATTTTGTAATTCATATACATCTATATTAACCATCTCATCCCTCGGTCCTATCGACAAGCCACTCTCAAGGAAGTCTTCATTTGTACATTGCTACCAGTGAGGATTTCAATAACAACATTGGAGAATTTCAAATTCTTAAAACGAATCTGGCCAAACATATCTTTTGGAGTTGGCTTGACTGGGTAATTGAGAAAAAGTGCATTACCACAGACTGAGTCAATAGATTTAATATTAATTAATGAAAAACAAAAATACTGACCATTTGTTCTCTTTAACCTATATTCAAATGTCCACCATTTTCCAGATCCTCATTCCTGAACTTAAAAAGAAAAATCATAAAATGCTACATGCCCTATTCTATTGGTTTAATGTTCTATAAATTTTCCAAATACTCTCTAGGTTTCAGACCAGCAAATTGTTTCCAAATAACTTTCCTGACAATAGTAGTTAAAATGCAAAATAGCCCCCTGGCTATATTATATGTGACTCACTAAGAGAAAGGGTTGATTTAAATTAAAAAATGGTTTTACAAAATGCTTACAAAATCATTCTTTGCATACTTAAAACAAAACTGAGCTTACAGAAATATCAACTTTTCTTTGATGTGACTACCACGTGCAAACCATTAAAACAGACCATGTATGATACTTTTTCCTGAGTATAAGTTATATCACATGTTGGCCTAAGCATGTTACAGAGATATGATCCAAGAGATCATTAAAGGACAGATGGTAGCAAAATTCAACGGCACCATAAATCCAGGGACAACTTCCATACATTTTGGCATAATTGCCTAATGATATCAAAATATTTAATAAATAAAAAAGTATTATACTGACTTTTATCCAGAAAGGAACTGAAGTTAATAGTCTCTTAGAGATGTGAAAATATGTCTATTCTAATGCAATAAATATTTATTCACTTAAGTACTGATAGAGTTAAGAACTCGATATTCAGTGACAAAACAAAACAACCCCTACCTTACATTCAATCAAGGGTAGATGGAAGATAAACAATGGATACAATAAATAATATATAATATCACATATAATAAGGTGGTGGGCGTGAAATAAAGGTAAAACAGGATAAGGAAAATAGGAAAGGCTGTGGTAAAATGTTGAACACAGTATTACTATATGACCTAGAAACTCCACCGCTAGGTATATACCCTAAAGAATTTAAAACATATGTCCACACCAAAATGCGTACATAAAAATTTACAACAGCATTATTTATAATAGTCAAAAAATGGAAACAGGGACCAGCAGTTGGTGTACCGGCTATGACGCTGGTAGTTGACCATGGTTCGAGCCCCGGATCCAGTGGCTTAAACTCACGCCGGGCACGTGTGTGTGGGTGTCCAAGATCCCCAGAGAATGGAGAAGGGATTGCAGCATGGCCATCCGCCCTGGAGGGGGTGATTTTTCGCTTTCTGTCTCTCTGTCTCTCCGGCAAGCACACATGCCCTAGACCCTAAACCTCTACCAAAAAAAAAAAAAAGTGGAAGCAACACAATGCTCATCAACTGTTGAGTGGATAAGCATAATGTACTACACCTTTGCTATGGAACATTATTCAGCAATAAACAGGAAGTACTGACATATGCTAGAACATGGATGAACCTTGAAAACATCATATTAAGTGAAATGAGCCAGATACAAAAGGACAAATATTATATGACTACACTTAGATGAGGTACCTAGATTAGGCAAATTCACAGAGACAGAAGAGAGTAGAGCAGAGGATACCAGGGCCTGGGGGAATGAGAACTTACCGTCCAAAAGGTATAGAGTTTCTATTGAGATGATGAAAAAGCTCTGGAAATAGGTAGTAGTGACAGTCACCCAATACTGCAAATGTATTTAATGCCACTGAATTGTATGGTTAAAATGGTAACCAGAGACCTCCCTACATACACTGAGCGTGCATGTGCCTACGAGCAGAGTCTGGCTGAAGGCCAGGGGTAGATCATAACCTTGTTAGGAATTCTCTTTCTTGCTCTCTCTTTCAGAAGAAATAAATAAATAAGCTTGGGTGAGGGGGAGGGCAGGCCCTAACGAGTTCCTATTAACTGTCTCTCCGGCAAGCACACATGCCCTAGACCCCAACACTCTACCACAAAAAAAAAAAAAAAGTGGAAGCAACACAATGCTCATCAACTGTTGAGTGGATAAGCATAATGTACTACACCTTTGCTATGGAACATTATTCAGCAATAAACAGGAAGTACTGACATATGCTAGAACATGGATGAACCTTGAAAACATCATATTAAGTGAAATGAGCCAGATACAAAAGGACAAATATTATATGACTACACTTAGATGAGGTACCTAGATTAGGCAAATTCACAGAGACAGAAGAGAGTAGAGCAGAGGATACCAGGGCCTGGGGGAATGAGAACTTACCGTCCAAAAGGTATAGAGTTTCTATTGAGATGATGAAAAAGCTCTGGAAATAGGTAGTAGTGACAGTCACCCAATACTGCAAATGTATTTAATGCCACTGAATTGTATGGTTAAAATGGTAACCAGAGACCTCCCTACATACACTGAGCGTGCATGTGCCTACGAGCAGAGTCTGGCTGAAGGCCAGGGGTAGATCATAACCTTGTTAGGAATTCTCTTTCTTGCTCTCTCTTTCAGAAGAAATAAATAAATAAGCTTGGGTGAGGGGGAGGGCAGGCCCTAACGAGTTCCTATTAAATGGCTTATTAAGCAGTGACACCTAGTCCACGCCCAGGCCCTCTTCATTGCCTTTCCCCCTGTGCCACATAGTCACAGGCACAAGCAGAAACCTGAGCTCAGCTCACAGTGTTTTCCCCAGTAGCCAGACTGGGCATTGTGACTTGCCTTCGCAGACAGTAGTGAGTTATCCTAATACAAATGGGACCAAATTCTATTATCTCATAACGTGAAATTTAAGAAGAAAGACATAGAATCTAGGAACTGCTAAATCTGAGTTGTGTAAAGGGGGGGTCCCAGCGAGAAGGTCCTGCTATTGATATTCCCACAGAGGCCCTGAGTTGCTGCCTTTCCTGAAGTTCAGTTGTTGAACTCATCATTCAGTTTCTTGGAGCTCCTCCAATATTCTCACAATAAATTGCCTTCTTTGCTTAAACTAGCTAGAAGTGGTTTTTGTTCCTTACCTACAAAGAACCTTACTTCTAATCAATGCTGTCTTTCGAATCCGAAGCTTTATCCATGTGGATGAAGTGATATATAAGTATCCCTTGCTTTCTAAATCTTTTGGGTTTTTTAGATCAGATAGTCAGAATTAGGACAGCAAAGGAAACCTATAAACTGTTCATCGAGAGTTGAAGATAATGCACTACAAGGTTTGCAAAGAAAATAATTTAGGGGACCAGCAGCAGGCATAATGGCTATGTTGCTGGACTCCACGTAGTTGACTGCAGTTCAAGTCCTGGACCTGGTGGCTTAAACTCACACTGGGAGCAGGTACATGTGTGTCCAAGATCCCGAGAGGTGAATGGAGGAGAAGGGATTGTGGCGTGGCCATCCCCCCTGGGGGGGGTGATTTCTCGCTTTCTGTCTCTCTGTCTTTCTCTGTCTGTCTGGTGAGCTCATGCGCCCTATAGCAAAAACCTCTCCAAAAAAACAAAAGAATTTAAATGTGAGTTGGAACATGAATTGGAGAGCAATTCTTATAAATATAGCACTTCGATTTGTCACTGGAAAATTTAATTAGCAATTTTTAACCAGTTTTGGTTTTTAGTGTGTTGTCGGGGTTTTGTCTGTTTACTTGGTCATTTGTGTTTGTATCTTTAATGCTAACTATCCATGTTAACTCTATACATAACTTGAAGAATCCTCTTTACTTTTTAAAAAATGCATAATTTCTCATTTATACTTAATTGCTGTACATCTTTGTGGGTTAAAATATGATTTTTCAAAACATGCAAGCAACGTGTGATCATTGAATAAAGAACATTACCATATTCATGGCCTTCAACAAAGGCCATTACATTATGTAGGCACCTTTGATTTTGTTCAAGTAGTTTTCTTCGTGTGCGTGTGTGCACGCACATGTGTGTGTGTGTATGACTGGGAATGCCCTTTTCTAACTTTATTGTTTTTTTTTTTCCTCTGCTATGGTATTCTATCCCATAACCTACTTGCCTTGGAAGAATCCTCTTTTCTTTTTCCTTTTTTTTTCTTTTTCTTTTTCTTATTTATTTCTTTTTTGAGAGATTTTTACTATAGGGCGTGTGCACTTGCCAGAAAGACAGAGAGAGACAGAGAGACAGAAAATGAGAAATCACCCCCCCACCCCCCCCCCCAGGGAGGATGGCCACACCGCAATCCCTTCTCCTCCATTATCCTCTTGGGATCTTGAGCATGCACGCACACGCATCTGGCATGAGTTTAAGCCACTGGGTCCAGGACTCAAACCATGGTCGACTACATGGGAGTCCCAGCAACTCTGCCATTACACCAACTGCTGGTCCTGCATCCTCTTTTCAATAGGAGATAATAAGTGAATAACAGTAGTGTCTGACCTTAGTGATTGTTTCAAAATTAATCATTGCCATAAGGTCTCAAAGAACGAGATAACTAGATATTAAGGAATTCTCTTAGATAACTAATATATAATAAAAGTCCAGCATTTTATAATCTACACCAAGAGTTTGTTTTTCGTTTTCTGTTTTGTTTTGTTTTGTTTTAAGAGAGATTTTTGCTATAGAGCACGTGCACTCACCAGAGACACAGAGACAAAAAGACAGAAAGTGAGAAATCAGCCCCTACAGGGGATGGCCACGCCACAATTCCTTCTCCTCCCCACTCTTCTTAGGATTTTGGATGCACTCACACATGCCCAGTGTGAGTTTGAAGCCTCCAGGTCTGGGACTCAAACTGTGGTCAACTACATGGGAGTCCAACGACATAACCATCCGCCATCTGCTGGTCCCCACAAAGAGATTTTTATGATGATATTTTTTAACAGTGACTCAAACATCTCAATAATACATAGACAGTACCTCAACAGCATATCTGAATGTAAAAATTCAGATACAAATTCAGGTTACCTTTTGTTCACTTTTTTAGTCTTTCCCTGCATTCAAGAAACTCTAAGACTTTCAACGCTTATTAAAACACCCAAAGAGAAAGAGGGCAAGGTGGATTCCACACATACCAGCAGAGGATTCTTATTAGATGAGGAAGGAGGAAGAGTTGGACATTCTTATGCAGAATCAGACCAAAAAATTAATTACTATTTTACATGAAAAGTTGTCCTTATTGCCAAAGCCTTAAGAGATCTATAAGACCTAATTAAACTCATGATTCTTCAAGAAAGATATGAAATACTGGGGATGAGGAGAAGGAAGGGAAAAGGATGTACAGTATAAATTCTCCCTAATGGGACCAGCAGATGGAATAGTGGTTACATCGCTGGACTCCACATGGCCAACTGCAGTTCTAGTCTCAGACCCAATAGCTTGAAACTCACTCCAGGCATGTGAACATACATGCCCAAGATCCCAGGAGGTGAATGGAGGAGAAGGGATTATGGTGTGGCCATCCCCCCTGGCAGGGGGGAGGGATGATTTCTCACTTTCCCTCTCACTGTCTCTGTCTGTCTGTCTGTCTCTCTCTCTCTGGCAAGCACACATGCCCTAAAGCAAAACCTCTGAATAAATAAATAAATTTCCCCAAATATTGCCATGCTTTACAGACCTGGCTTCATTATCTAAAGTCTCAGTAAACTCAGCATACATGACAAAGATTGAAAGCAGTTTTTTAATCTCAGAGAGTCTGAAATAAGCTTGAATCTCTTACATTCAGTAAACAAACATAAATTGGGTTCTCAATTTATTTCCTCTCTTTCAACAATGTCCGGTTAATTGCCTCTGTTGTTTTTTTAAAGCTTGTGATACAGTGCAAGGGCTCACTGAGAAAGCACCCCACCACCACCACCACAGAGGGAAGGCCACAGTAATCCCTTCACCTCTATTTCTCCTTTTGAGCTTTTGGGCATGCAGGCACATACACACAACTGGCCTTAGTGTTTTCCAAGCCGTTGGTCTGGAACCCAACCATAGTCAGCCATGCAGGATCCAGCCTCCTTAACCACCATGACACCGGCTGGCCCACTTCTGTTTGTTAGAACTATTACAATGAACAAATTTTACTAATATTTTTTAGAGGTTTTTGCCTTAGGGTATGTGTGCTCTCAGAGAGAGAGGGAGACCCAGGGGGAATATCCACACCACAATCCCTTGTCCTCCATTCTCCTCCCAGGACCTTGAGCACACACACCCACATGCCCCTCATGATTTTCAAGCCACCAGATCCAGAACTTGAATCGTGGTCAGTTACACATGAGTCTAGCAATGTAACCGCTAAGCCATATTCTGGCCCTACTAATTATCTGTAATAGAAAAAGAGAGTACCACAAATACATAATCAACTACAGGCACAGATTTGAGATAAACATCCATTTGAATGATTCTTCCAAGTTCACTCCCTTCTTAAAGCCCCCTCAAGTCATCCAGGCAGTAGACAAAGAATCTAAATTCCTCTGATAGTGTTTTAACCATCTTTATGACACTTGAAAAGTACCAATCCTGGGAACCAGCAATTAGCGTAATGGCTGGGTCGCTGGATTCCCACGTAGTCGATCGTGGTTCACGTCCCGGACCCGGTGGCTTAAATCTCACGCTGGGCACGTGTGCATGCGTGCCCAAGATCCCAAGAGGAGAATGGAGGAGAAGGGATTGCGGCGTGACCATCCCCCCTGGGGGGTGATTTCTCGCTTTCTGTCTCTATGTCTCTCTCTGTCTGTCTGGCGAGCGCACGCACCCTATAGCGAAAAACCTCTCCAAAAAAAAAAAAAAGTACCAATCCTATCTCCCTTACTAAGCAATTACTACATTGATTTCAGAAATTTTATTAAACCCCTGCTAAGTACCAAGAACTGAGTCAATGACTGAGCATGCAGGATTAAAGCAATAAAGTTCAATGATAATTTTGCAGCACTTACAACACTGAGAACAAAGAAGGTGTCAAACACCAGCATGTCTCCTGCACATACTAGCCTAGCGTCAGTACAAATTCTCAAAGGAGGGATCAGTAGTTAGCGTACTGACTATGTCACTGGACTCCCATGTAATCGACCACGGTTCAAGTCCCGGACCCGGTGGCTTAAACTCACGTTGGGCGCATGTGCGTGCATGCCCAAGATCCAGAGAGGAGAATGGAGGAGAAGTGACTGCAGTGTGGCCATCCCCCCCGGGGGGTGATTTCTTGCTTTCTGTCTCTCTGTCTCTCTCTGCCTGGCAAGCACACATGCCCTGTAGCAAAAACCTCTCCTAAATAAATAAATAAATAAAATTCTCAAAGGAAGATTGTTATTTGGAGATAATAATATAAAATTGCTTACAATCTGGCATCTCTTTACATGTATATTCCCAGCCCATAGTCCGGGTTGAGGAACTACTAATATTCACTGAATGAATTAATGAGTCAATCTACAGCAGGGATAGGCATAAACCATATCACTGAGAAAGCCACACAGACTTGACTCATGAGGTAGACAGATGTTTAATTTTAGGATTAAAATTTTCTTCTGAATAACCAGATATTTTAACTTTTATTTTATACAAAATGGGAGATCTGAAGATGTGTGTTGATACAAACTATGTAATAGTTATTGCTAACCAATTATTGATTTGAGTTGAAAGAGGTAATCTATCCATTTGAAAGACAGTCAATAAACACACACACACCAGGCGCATGTGCGTGAGTGCCCAAAATCCAGGAGGAGAAGGGATTGTGGCATGGCCATCTCCCCCTATGGAGTAATTTCTCACTTTCTCTCGCTCTCTGTGTCTCACTTTCTCCAGCAAGCACACATATCCTATGGCAAAAACCTAAAAAAAAATTAAATTAAATTAAAAAGTAATAATAACAATAGATGGTTAATTAAAGAAACGTATATAAAATCTGGGAAACAGAAGAGATATAAAAATTAAAATCACCATTCACTTATCATGCAATGTTAACCACTGTTAATATGCTATTTATTTTTCCATGAATATTGCTTTGAATACTTTTAAATTAAAATTGTTTCTAAAGGCACATATTAAAAATCTTCCCATCTAAATCAGCATGGGAGTAGAAAAATAAACCCAAGAAAAGGCACTGATACATTTGAAAGGCTCAGTTTTAGCCATAAACTACATGAACGAATAAATGACCACAAAAGTTGCACATCTTTGATTATGATCAAATGATTCAGTACCAGGTTCTGATGTAAAAATGATAAAATTTTCTGTTCTTATAAGAAGTACACTGTTACTTCATTTATATTGCTATATGAAGACACACCCTTAGCCAGGTATTAACGTTTCAAGAGTTTGAGCCTGTAGTATTCTGTCTACATTACCTAATCTACACATGCTATTCTTCTTCTTTTTTGAGAGAGAGATTTTTGCTATAGGGGGCGTGCGCTCGCCAGACAGACAGAGAGAGACATAGAGACAGAAAGCGAGAAATCACTCCCCAGGGGGGATGGTCACGCCGCAATCCCTTCTCCTCCATTCTCCTCTCGGGATCCTGGGCACGCACACACACGCACCCAGCGTGAGTTTTAAGCCACCGGGTCCGGGACGCGAACCACGATCGACTACGTGGGAGTCCAGCGACATAGCCATTACGCTAACTGCTGGTTTCCCACATGCTATTCTTCTTGTATACAAGAATAGTTACCTAGGGAAAAGGTGACTGTGAAAAGTGCCATCTATGCAAAAAGAAAAAACTTCCATGAATCTAGACAGAAACCAAGCAGTTGCCCCAGAATTCTATTCTATCAAAGTCAAGCAGTCAGAGGCAATAAGTAGGGATGGTTATTTACCTAATGGAACTCTTGCTGCCAGAGAGGGTTCAAGAGCTGCAACATAATTTATGGAATGAGCTCTCCAGGTTTAAGAAAGTCAACCTTTCGGCTTGAAATAGACTTGATGTTCACCACTTCAAAAACTGCTTTATCTTTTTCTTTTTTTGGAGAGATTTTTGCCATAGGGCATGTGCGCTCGCCAGACAGAGAGAGACAGAGAGACAGAAAGCGAGAAATCACCCCCCGAGGGGGGATGGCCATGCCACAATCCCTTCTCCTCTATTCTCCTCTCAGGATCTTGGGCACGCACACACGCACACCTGGCGTGAGTTTAAGCCAACAGGTCTGGGACTCAAATCGCAGTCGACTACATGGGAGTCCAGCAACTTAGCCACTACGCTAGCTGCTGGTCCCAAAAACTGCTTTTGAACTTGAGGCAGTTGTACTTTATGCTCAAACCACAACACACCTCTAACCCTTATGTTTCCCAAAACAACTCGGTACTCAAGATTTGATCATCTTCTTCCACCCCTGTACATGCATGCAAATGTCCAGAGGACTTTTAGATATTTTTATCACAATATCATATAGCTTAACCAAAACAAAGCTAACCTTTTATGCCTGGTTATAGAAGAAAAAAATGGATATTACTGGAAAGAGCTGTATTTGAAAGATACTACACATAATCTACAAATTATGCAAAAATAAAAGTTGACTATAACCATTCCATGTATCATTTACAACTACCCACTGATCTGACAATCCTATTAAGGAAAAGACATTTTTTATAATATAACAAGAGGAGCATAATTAATTAAATAAATAAAAGAAAATCAATCAAAGCTGCAAGTATTTAAATATCAAAAACGTTTAGCAACAAAAAGAAAGATCAGGAAGATAAGTTCATGGAACAATAATAGAAACAATAACATGTAAGCATTTATATATAGTCTTATTCATCTGAGGAATTAAGTTAGAATTACACACTGTACAACTAACTCAGTAATTACCCTACCTGACATTCATCACTGAACATGAAAACAAAGTAATGAAAACATTGATTGAATTGGCCAAAATTGAGCAGAAGGTAAAAACGGTCATAATATTCTGTCACTCCGAGACTATTACAATGCTTTGATGCTCAATTGGTAGTCAGCTGAGAGGTTTTTGAGATCTTAACTAATGGATGTTGATTACTGGCAGATACTGAGAACCATCAAGCCAAAGGTAGCAACCACTTAAAACATACATAGACATACACACACAAATATACAAACTATCCATTTACTAACCTCTCAACCATGTGCAGAACAGCCAAGAAAGGAATGATGTGTCTTTAACTGATTCTACTATCCCACCGTCCCAAGAATTCTGCTATGGTCAGTCCAAACTCAGTAGTACCTGTGACCACTGGTCAAGTCAAAGTACGCAAAAATAAAAATATCTGCTATTGACGAGACAGCAACAGGGAAGCAAATCCCAGTATAGGAAAAGGGAGAGAGGGGAAAGGGACAATCAACACTATATTTGGAGGCCTGACCCCAGTGGTATAGCAATAGCACACTGCAGTAGCCTGCAGTTCTGCAGTGCTGGAAGCCATATGGAAGATCAGAGTTCAGATCGTGGGTCGACCTGTACACACTGGGCACACATGTCTGCCTGCATTCATCTTCCTAATTGGCTAGGAAGACTAGGGGAAGGATGGAGGCATGAGGCACTTTAAAGGGTACAGGTCTTTCTCTTTCTCTCTGTTTCTCTCTTATGGAAGGAAAAATAAAGGAAAAACTTGTTAACGCTGCATTTGTAATTGTACATCATATCCCCAAACTTCTCCCCTTCCTTTATATGAGAAAAATATAAACTATAGCCCTAAGATATACCAGAAGAAAAAAAAATCTGTTTATTTAAAATATACTCACCATCTTTATCCAATAGGATTTAAAGCAGTTTTTCATAAGTCAACATATGTATTTCCTAAATAGATCTTTAGATGAAAAATTAAATTAGGAAATACAAACCAGGCCCCTAGCACCTACATAAACTGAAAGAAGAATAACTAACTCATTTTGCAACTGGGGTATTCAAACTTTGTACCAATAGACTGAGAAATCAAACTAAAAAGCTGGGTCACAGACTCTAAGAAAATCTTCCCACATCTCCTGCCACAAGGCACTCCAAGAGAGGCCTGTGAAACTCAAATACACTGAAACTCCATGACTTCTCAGCTGAAAAGTACATTGCCTTATTGTGAAAATTCCCAAAATCTAAATAATAACAATATATTTCCTCCAAAACTCATTTACACACTAAATATTAAAATTAGATCATTTTTTTTGCAAATAAACATCTATTCATTACCTTGAATAGCTGCATAAACTCAGTTCGCATTAATTGCTCTTCTAAAGTGAATTTGAAAAACTCATCATACTTTTATAGTGCCATATTGATGAAAAGCTAAAATAGAAATCAGAAAATTTAAACCTAGTTTTTAGCACTTCTGTTGAGTTTTAAATATTACAGTGGACCAAATGATTTGGCTAAATATTGAGTTGTCAGAAAAGTCATAGGAAAAATACAAATACATCATGACTTTCCTGACAACCCAATAGATACAATGCCAATTCCCCAATCCAACTCTCTGATTTACCTTAACAGCTCATACACATTTGAAGAAATTTTGCAATTTTACATGCAAAAAGAATATAAGTTTGATATAGATTTTCTCAGCAACTTTCTAACAATGAAGTATTTCACTTCTGTCTTTTTCACTCACTTTTACAATACCCACAGGGAAGGAAGGACAGGGTCTACTCTCCTTAGTCTCCAGTAAGACATGCTGACACGAAAAAAGAAAAAATGATGTGAACAAGGCCACACGGGTAATTAGGAGGAGACCTAGGACAACAGACTTCTAACTAGCAGAAGCATGTGGAAATTCAACTGCAAGTATGTACTCTTTCTTTGATACAAACCGTGCACAAGTCATGAGCCTATACAATGTAAAGAGAAACCACCACCACCACCACCAAGAGGCTTTGGTTCCACAGCCCTAAAACCAACTTTGCAAAATATCTTCCAATTATTCTCTGAGCACCCAAGTATGGAATGCTACCTCACATCTGCAGAGCTAAGAATTCATGTGGCATGGACACACACTCCCACAGGCTGTGTAACTCCTAAGACTCTGATGACCTTGTGGTTCCACAGGTTACAGAAAGTCTTTTTGTTGGAGAGGTTTGGTTTTGTTTTTGTTTTTTGCTATAGGGCACATGCACTCACCAGAAAGACAGAGAGACAGAGAGACAGAAAGCGAGAAATCACCCCCCAGGGGGCATGGCCACGCAGCAATCCCTTCTCCTCCATTCTCCTCTCGGGATCTTGGGCACGCGCACACACGCACCCGGCATGAGTTTAAGCCACCGGGTCCGGGACTCGAAATGCAGTTGACTACATGGGAGTTCAGCGACAGAGCCATTATGCTAACTGCTGGTCCCGACAGAAAGTCTTTAATCAAGTATGGTCTTTAGAAAGAATGTGCAGTGTCACAGACAGAAAGCAGAGGAAACAATATAATCATGTTCAGAGTGCCCAGTCTGATTTCTTAGCATAAAAAAAGCATAAATGTTATACTTTATGGCTTTAAACTATCATGAAATCAAAGCAAATTATTCTTTTATAATTGAAACTTTTCATGTCTGAATTTTAAAACATTTCTTTAAACCTAAACTTTTTTTTTTGTCAGAAGGTGTCTACCAGAGAGAGACAAAGAGAAAGTACCCCCCTTCAGGGCACGGTCATCCACATGTGCACACACCAGGGTATTTTTCTGGCCACTGGCAGTGAGGATTCAAACTTCAGTTAGCCATGTGGGCCATGGCTGCCAACATGCAGGGCTTAACTACTATACCTTACAGGGCCAAACCTTGAATTTTTAAAAAATAATTATTTATTTAATTGTATTTATTCACTCATTTATTTTAATTTGACCAGAGACAGACACAGACAGAGAGAGACGGAAAGTGAGAAACCAAGCCACCAGGTCCAGGACTCGAACTGTGGTCAGCCATGTGGGACTACCCAACGCCTTAACCACCACAACACCTGTTGGTCTCCCAAACCTTGAATTTTTACCTTTGAAAACTATCTACCCATTAACAAATCAATGAGATACTACAGAATATAGCAGTTTCAAATTATAAAATATCTTTGTTTATTGATGAAAATAAGAGTTCAGTTTTAGTATCTTATTAATATCTAACAACTCCTACAAAAATAAACATTCTGGGGCCGTCAGGTGGCATGGACTTCCACATGGGCAACTGAAGTTTGAGTCCTGAACCTAGTGGCTTACTTTCTCACTTTCTTTCTCTCTCTGGTCAGACTGAAGAATAATTTTTAAAATTAATTAAATTAAATAAATCATTACTATGTACATATGAATACACACACACACACACACACACACACACACACACATTCTGGATGGCTGAAGACACATAGTACAGGCCTGCACGGTGCCTCAGGCAAACCTGCAGGTCTGGCACAAGAGCCAAGATAGTTCTGTTGATATGAGGGACAGAAGGCAGGAAAACAAATTCACTTCTTTTTCCCTCAGTTCCCTCTTCTCCCTGATAGGACTTTTAAATTTAGTATTTAGAAAAACAGAAAGTAGATAGCAAGTTCTCTTTAGAAATTAAATGAGCCTTTTCAAAGAAGGTGCCAAATGCTTTCTGCAAGCAACTTAAAAGTCTGGGGAACATTATTTGCATATCTCACATTGGGCATAGTTTGGAAATGCTCATTAATAAGCTAATTAGGCCCAGCTGTGACAGCACAAGCTTGAGGCTGCTGCTTGGCAGGCAGGCCCAGTGCACACCTGTGTTCCTAGCTAACTATTAATAGAAGTCTGGGAAGGAGAGACCACAAGACGGCAAGGCCCTGTTAGAAATACCCATCTTGGGGCCAGCAGATGGCATAGCAGTTATGTCGTTGGACTCCCACATGACCAACCACGCTTTGAGTCCTAGATTGGGTGGCTTGAAAATCACTCCAGGCATGTGTTCATGTGTGCCCAAGATGCCAGGATGAGAATGGAGGAGAAGGAATTTCGGAGTAGCCATCCCTCTGGGGGATAATTTCCCACTTTTCCTCTCACTGTCTCTCTCTGTCTCTATCTCCAGTGAGTACACACATCCCATGGCAAAAACTTTAAAAAAAAAAAAAAAAAAAGAAGAAGTATACACATTTCAGGTATACAATCTGATGGTTTGATAATAGACATATACATTATGATACGACTACTGCAATCAAGTTAAACCATCCTTCGCCTCATGTACATAGTCACTAGATTTTATTTTCTTTGTTTTATGTGATTTTAGTTTCCGTTTTTTAGAACACTTAAGATCTACTTTTTCAGAAAATTCCGATTATACAATACGGAAGTATTAACTATAGTTCCCATGCTGTTTTGCTGTTTATTAGCTCCCCGCACTCAATTCATTTTAACCAAAAGTTTGTACCCTTTAACCAACTCCTCTCCATAACCCTCCACCCAGTCTCTTGGTAATCACTATTCTACTCTCTGATATTTGAAGTTCTATTTTTAAGAATCCAAATGCAAGCAGAGTACCCTGTCTTTTTTTTTTTTTTTTTTTTGGAGAGGTTTTTCGCTATAGGGAGTGTGCGCTCGCCAGACAGACAGAGAGAGACAGAGAGACAGAGCGAGAAATCACCCCCCAGGGGGGATGGTCACGCCGCAATCCCTTCTCCTCCATTCTCCTCTCGGGATCTTGGGCATGCACGCACACGCGCCTGGTGTGAGTTTTAAGCCACCGGGTCCAGGACACAAACCACGGTCGACTACGTGGGAGTCCAGCGACATAGCCATTACACTAACTGCTGGTTCCCAGTACCCTGTTTTTAAACCAGAAAAGTGCCATATTTTTATGCATAAGTGTAATGATGTCATCATTTGTCAAGCAAGATTTTGCATCTTAATTTTATAGTTTGTCTTGATTATTCTAGAAGAATCCTCTTAATCGGGACACACTTAAATCCTAGGCTAGCATTATGCTGCCCGTGAATAAGTACTCTTCAGAAACTGCTTGTGAAGGCCAGGGCATCAAGGTACACCAGCAATGACTTTTATTAGCTCTGTCCTTTGGAAAGATGTTCAAAGCAAGTACCAGGGGCTAGCAGGTTGCCTAGGGGTTACAACACTGGACTCTCACATGGCCTGCCATGGTTCAAGTCCAGGACCCAGCAACTTGAAACTCATGCTGGGCACAAGTGTATGAGTGCCCAAAAGCCTAGAATGAGAATGGAGATGGGATTGTGGCATGGCGTGGCATGGTCATCCCCATGGGGGAGGTGGTTTCTCACTTTCCTTCTCACTATCTCTCTCTCTCTCTGTCTCTCTACTTGCCAGTGGGCTCATGTGTTCTATGACAAAAACCTTAGAAAATAAAAATGAATACGAGGAGGGAGGTGTGGTCATACCCAACTTCTGACTTCTGAAGTACTAGAAAGTTATCTAAACCTCTGAGTCTACCTCAGGAAAAGAATGTATAATTGAAGCACCAATCTTCATTAATGGTAGCACTTAGAAAAACCCTTCTTCACTTTAGAACCTAGCTGCATAAAGATCTTGTCATGATGGCCTCAATAAGATTTAATTCATTAACAGATCAATAAAATACTGCATAGACACCTTCTGAGGAAACTCAACTTTCAAAATGCCAGCAAGAAACGTTGAACACAAATAAGAAATGTTTATGGAAAACATATATACTAGGTTAACATTTATTCAAGCTTGGTTTTCTCCAGGTTTAAAGATTATGATGTGTAACCAAAGAAAATCATACTTGCTAGGAATTTGGAGACAGGGTTAGAGTTCCAGCTTCTGGCAATAATGCTCTCTGTTTCTTGGGTTAGTCACTTCATTTCTCTCTTCCTTGGTTTCCTAATCTCTAAAATGAACAGGGCAAACACCACGACCGCTAAATTGTAGCTTCCTGTTTTACTATCTCTAGGCCTTATAATATTTGTCTTATAAATTATCCATAGACATAAATTTGCTGAGTGACAGTACAAAAACATTTGCTTTGGGTTTTAACTCTACTCCCAGTTCTTTTTATTTCCTTTCAAATAAACACACTCAAATATTTATTCATGCCCCTACCATCTTAAAGGTTTATTGATAGAATGGAAATTTTAAATGGTCCAAGTTATTTCTGTGAAGGTCAAATTTCTAAAACCCTTACCAAGGACATCTTTTTCCTATAGTGTCCACATATGTAATATTGTACCAAGTCACCAAGGGAGTGATAACTACAATAGCTACCTTGGATAAGTGCCTTTATGGACCAGGTCCCGTGCTAAGCACTTTCTCTATATTAACGTTCTTCTTCCTCACCACAATCCTACGAGGTAGAAACCATTATTATTCCCGTAGTGTTACTTGTCCAGGTTCATATGGTTTACAAGTGGAAGAGGCTGGATTCTGCTCTGGAAGGCCCAGCTGCTGTATTTCACACACCTATCTGAGCGTCGATGGAGGGTGAGAAGCAGCAGAGGCCATCTCTGCAATGTTGCTGGGGACCAAACGCTGCACTTGTACTATGAACTTCTCAGAAACAATGGTAGATCATGATTGACAAACCCAGAGTAAGCACTTGCCATTGCTATTTTTCCTTTCACGCTTCAGTTTCACAAGAAAACTACACTGATGGATAAGGGATTAAATTAAATCTACCTCCCTTCCTCCAGTCACTGGGGAAAACGCACAGACCTGTGGCTGCACGGGTGGCTTCCAGGTCCCAGTGCAGAACATCCGGGGACACTGCATTAAGTCAAGTGCTCCAAAACCCAACAGCTGGAAACAAGTGCCCAGCCAGAAGTGGAAACACAGCTCCTCCCCCTGAAATTTCTAAGACGGGAGAGTCTAAGTCCTGAGACCTTGAGGTACCAAAAACATAATCAGAAGACTGCGGTGTACAATCGGGCTGCGCGCTGGCCTTCACCATCAGGACAGAGAGAAAACACTAGCAATCCAGAGTCCAGTTTAATCACTTAGCTCACTTTGTGTGTGTGTGTGTAATTTATTTCCCCCATTCATAAACTAAGTCGAATTTCAAGAACCCTGCACTTGGCCGAGTTCCAGAGCGCTCCGGCGTTTCAGTGGGCCAAGGCCGGGAAGAGGAGGCAGCAGGTCTGAGTCCTCGAACCCAGGAGGCCCTCGGAGACCTCTGGGGACCGCAGCGCTGCGGACGCCCTTAGGCTGCCTAGGACAGCGGGCCAGTCCTGTTTGGCAAGGCCAAAAGGAAATTACTTCAGTGAAGAGGGGACGGTGAGCTCCTCCCGCAGGACAAAGCCACACTCGGGCTCGCCACATCGCAGGAGCTGCGTGTCCAAGGCCACGGACTTTCATCGACTGCTCTTTCGAACCGGGCACTGGGAGACCAGGGGCCGAGAGCGGCGGGAGAAAAGCTGGGGAGGGGACGCGTTGTCTTCCCTTAGAGAGAAAACCAACGCGCTCTTTAAACGACCCATGGAGCAGTCGGAGAAGACTTCTCCGGGCCTGTCTCGGGCGTTTGAATCACTTCCTCCTTTTCTGATGTGTCTCGGAGCTCGAGATTACGAAGTTGCTGAGAAAGTCTTGCCTCTCGGGGCAGCTTCCTGCCAGTGGGTGAGCGGAAAGCGGAGCGCGCGGTCCGCCGCGCAGCCCCGGCCCGGCCCAGCCCCTCCGGCCGCAGCGCCAGGACGCTCGGGGATGGGTCGGAGGGGCGGGGGCGCGGCCCGCCCGGCCCGCGC
>NW_006159458.1:4255397-4262826 GCF_000334495.1 Tupaia belangeri chinensis | reverse complement strand
GGCGTGCGCAGCCCGGGCGCCCCGAGACGCCGCCGCCGCCGCCTCCCCGGCAGGTTTCCTGTTCCTTTCAGAAGTTTTCGCTCGCACACCTTCGCTCCTCCTCCGCCCTGCGCTCCCCCTGCGGGTCCCCTCCCCGCTCGGCGCCCCACAGGGCCGTCCCCGCCGCCCCGCGGGAGATGGAGGTTGCGGAGCCCCTCAGTCCCCTCGGGGGAATTTTTGGGCCAGGTGGTGGTGCCCGTAGGTCGAGGGGGAGGAGAGAGGCCCGGGGAGGAGGGGACGGGCGGAGGGGCGGCACGGGACCTGAGCCGAGGACCGGGCACCAGATATCCTCCCCCGAGAGGCCGGATCCGGAGCGCGACTGTCCCCTGCCTGGGAAAGCGCAGGAGCTCGAAAGGGGCGGGCGAAGAGGGAGAGAGCTGGCGACCCCACGGGCGCGAATCAGGACCCGGGCACAGCGAGCGAACCAGTGAGACGCCTGCAGATGACAAGGTGGAGCGCTACTCGGGACCGTGGGTGGGTGACTTGCTGACCGAGGAGAGCAAGACGTTGAAGAAAAAGTACAAATACCTAATAAAGAGAAGGAGAGAGGAAGATCTCGATTCGGATGTAGTTTGGGGAGTTTGTGGGACTTTTTGTTGTGTCCCTCAAGTACTGTAAATGGCGTTAGCGAAACTGGACCGGTCGGCAGATGTCCAGATGGAAACGAGCCTGGGAGAGGTAATCATCCTCTGACTGAGCCAGCAACTTTTGCTGCTTTGAGGACTCGGTAGAGCGGAGCCTTCTCTGAAGCCTTAAAGGCCGTGCCTCTCGTTCTCTTAACTGCAAGCCCAGGTTAATCTTCCACCTTCTGGAGAGGAGTCCACTGTCACCGTCTTCGTGACAACCCTGGTTTGTTTACCTTTAAAGCTGCTGACTCTCAACGCTCCAGCGGTTATAAAAGAAACTGTTGGCTGGACACGTTTCCGCGCCTTCTCTGGTGCTTTTGTAGCCCTCATCTGAGAACATCATTTTAAAAGCCTCTTGCCCTACCCTTTCTGGAAGAGGCAGAAAAGGCAAACTCTGGCGCATATGACAATAACCAGTCGCTCGAAAATGTGCTACCTAAGTAATCCACAGCGCAAGGTCTGCAGAAAGACAGAGGCTGGGCAAGCAGAGGGATGGGTGCCCAACTGTGCAACTGCCCAAAATTTAACTTAGTGTCCAAAGACACCTTGCAAATCTTACAGCCTAAGGTGGTTTGAGATTCACAATCCCCTAATGGAATAGGAGAGAAGAATAAGCTTACTATTCAAAAGTCTGTATTTGAAAAGCCTGCAGGATAGAAGAGAATGCACATCACCTCCAGGAAGTGCCAGTGCAAAGCCTGGATGTGTTGAGATAAACTGGACCCAGTCATTGTCTTACCATGTAGCTGCCAGATGTCCTCTTTACTTCTGTGTTCTGTGGGAACGGTTACCTAGCAACTTAGAAATGCTTGTTACATGATAGACGTCCTCTGTCTACACACGTGTTATTACTGCTGGGAGCCCCCAAGAGAGAGGGTACTTGAGTAACTGTAAAAAACTTGAAGTGGAACAAAATGAAATGGTTTCTGTTTATCCATGGGGCCCACGATTCCGTGCTGTGGTTCCCATATTGCACAGTCCTGTTCCGCACATCCAGCAGATGCTCAACAATTATTGGTCAGTCAGGAACGTTCTCATTTCCTCAAAGCACAAGCTATCTGTGGCCCACACAGTATAAACTGAGTGATGGTTTACGCAAATGAACAGGTTAAAAACGTCAAGGCAAGTGAGCCAGCAGGTGGAGTGGTGGTTGAGGGGCTGGACTCCCACCTGGACCGCCACAGCTCGAGCCCTGGATCCAGGAGCTTGAAAATCACACCAGAGATGTGTGCATGTGTTCCCATGGATAGGAGAATGGAGAAGGGACTGTGGCACGGCCATCTTCCCAGGGGGTATTTGCTTGCTTTCTCTCTCTCTGTCTCTCTCCAGAAAATACACGCATCCCATGGGAAAAAAAAAAGGCTTCAAGGCAGGTACCCACGTTCTGGCTCCTGGCAGACGTGTTTCCTTGGTCCAGACAGGGTCCTTGAAAACTCAGAGCCCAGCCCAGGAGCCCAGTTACCTGGTCCAAGGTAGCTCAGAACACTTTCCACCTTGCCTTCTGGAAGCATCCTGAGAATGAGTTCAAACATCTAATTCATGTTTTGTTTTGTTTTGTTTTGTTTTTTCTAATAGGGCTAACAGTGCCCATTTAGGGCTCCAACAAATATTTGATATGTAAATGGATTAATAACTAATGTAGAATTTTTTAATGGTTAAATATCTTTATTTTCTTGGATGATGAGAATAGTAGATGTTGTAAACATTGGTTTAACCAAATGGCATTCAGAGACTCTCCTGTGCTGAGATTATGAGTCATCTTAGAAAAAGCCCCAGTCATCATGTTCTAAAACGTCTATAAAGAGAAGTAATAAGCAGGACAAAGTGTAATATTTGACATGTTTATTCCAAAGGACTGTATACATTACAAATAGATTTCCAGTAAGGAGTTTTTCCATCAGAGATGTTTCCAGAGTAATTTATATTCAGTGTTCACTTGGATATCGTCAGATCAATAGGAGAAGTAAAAGGATTTGCAATCTATTTTCTGTCAACTGAGTATTTTGTGGATTGCTTTCCTCACTCCACTGCCTTGTAATACACATAATTTTTAATATGTACCTGATTTATTGAGCAGTCTGCTTCATGAGATACAAATAAAAATACAGGCTTTTAAATCATTTCAACAATGCTCCATCAAATTTACATATTCCTCAATAATATTTCAAGGAGAGCTCTTAAATTTAAAGTTAGTTTCAGTTAATAAAAATAAACACACACAGGGGACCAGCAGATGATGTAATGGTTATATCACTGGACTCCCACATAGTCGACTGCAGTTCAAGTCCCAGACCCGGAGACTTAAACTCACACCAGGCACGTGTGTGTGTGTGTGTGTGTGTGTGTGTGCCCAAGATCCCAAGAGGAGAATGGAGAAGGGATTGCGGCCTGGTCATCCCCCTTGGGATGTGTACCCCACAGGCAGAACACCCTTCGGGATCAAGTCTAGTAAGTCTGGCTCCTTTTGACCATGCGATATTCCAGCAGGGTCTTCTTCATAGTGGAGGAACCTACACAATAGCACAGGGCCCCATGGTTAGAAAGTCCCCATGCTTGATTTGGTGTTTGGCTGGTGCCATCTTGAAATTCTTGATCATTTTTTTAACAAGATCAAGAGACCCCGCATTGTCATTTTGCATTGAGCCCTGCAAGTTATCTGGCCAGTGCTGATTTCGGGTATCTTTGCCATTCTAAAGAGCGAGCATGTAAATTGTTCCCTGGCTCCTCTCATTCCATCAATCTATCTCTCTCCAGTACTTTTTCTCAACTCAGATATAGCAACAAGTGTGACATGCCAAGCCACCTTGGAAATTAAAGACCAGACTCTTCCTCTTGTAGGTATAGCACTCTTTACACATTTCCTTCCAAATAACCTCCATGGAGACAGGGAAAAATATCATTCCTCACTAGACCAAACGTGGACAGCTCTCCGAGTTCACCGTGATCAGTTTGTATTCACTGTGGACAGGTCAGTAGATTTGTTCTCTGATCAATATACATTAGTCATCCCTACCTCTTGCTATGAAATGTTGGACTCAAAAATGTGTACTTGAGGCTTCTAGATTCAAGCTGAAAGGAAGAAGTTGGATGGTGCAGGGGAGGCTCTAACCATCCTCAACCACAGTTATCTCAACATCCCTGAGAGGGAGCGCCTGTGTTACCACCCCATGGTCCTCCAGCCTTCCTCCATTGCATGACAGCCTGAATAGAACTAACACCACCCCCGGCTCCAAGCATGGGTCCTGCCTACTCTAAACCAGTGCTCCTCAAGGTTTAGCATGCGTAAAAACCAGCTGGAGAGCTCCTTAAACAAAAATCCCCAGGCGCCATCCCCTGAGCTTCTGATTTGGCCCATTGGTTTATGACTTACCTGTTTTCCTGAAGGAGATGGTTGTGTGTGAGCAAGAGCTGGGGGAATGGGATTGAGGCAAACTGTGGTTAGTGGGAATGCCTTGCCGAGAAAACAACTGATGTTTTTTGGTGTTTTGTTTTGTTTTAATTGCCAGAGAGATATGCACTGGGCAGAGAGAGATGGAGATGCAGAGAGAGGGAGAAAACACCCCTTAATGGTATATGGTCCTGCTATAATCCCTTCTCCTCCATTTCTCCATCCCATTGGGATTTTGGAAGTACTTATGCCAGCATGTTTTCAAAGTCTCCAGGGCCAAGACTCTTAACTGTGGCCATGTGGGATCAGACTCCCTTAGCCACAAGACTATGAGGCCAGCCTGAAAATGACTGTTTTTTCATTTTTATTTTGAAATAACCTCAAACTTACAAATAAATTACAAAAAGAGTATGTAATTTTGACCCAGATTCAGCAAGTTTTATAATTTGCCATACTTTTTTTTAATCACTGTCTTTCTCTATACACACACAACATTCATTTTCAAAACTATTTGACTATAGGTTGTATATGTCATACCCACTTGCCTCTTAATACTTCATATATTCCTAAAAACAAATACTATCTCTTATATAAGAAAAGTACAGCAACCAAGTTCAGGTAATTTAACATTGATATGAAACTTTAATCTACCATCCAAATTCCAATTGTCCCAATTGTGTTTTTATTGTATTTTTTTGCCAACACAAAATTCTATCCAGGATTCAGTTGTCTTATCTCTTTAGTCTCTTTAGATATAAAACGATCCTCAGCTACACTTTTTCTTTAATAACGTTTTGAAGACTGCAAGCCATTTATTTATAGGATATTCCCCAACTGGGTTTGTCATGTATTTCCTCATAATTAGAACAGGTTAAGCATTTCCATGCAGAGCACTATATTATGACGAGGGGTTCTTCCCAAGGTACCCTAACCTCAGGAATATGATGTCTATCTGCCCCATGCTGAAGTTAGTTTACTGTCCAAGCATTGTCTGGTGGGCAGGAATTTAAGAAAACCAGGTATCTTTTGAAGGCATGGCCCGCAAGAAACAGTCTCAGCCTGGGAAAACTCTGGAAGTACAGGCCAATCTCAAGGCAGTAAAAAGCTTGATTTTCCTGCCAAAAATGCTGCCCAACCCATCTACTGACCCTTAACTTCCCTGTTTCCAAAGTCAGAGTTCAGCATCAATCTACTTTATTTCCCTATTGCAGGATACAAACACCAAGCTTTCCAAGTAGTGCCTTTGAAGTTCTCACTGAAATGGTATGAGACTAAAATATCCAACACACACACATATGCGGATTGCTCTTCCCTGCCCTGGCTTCAGGGTGGGACTCAACACAGCAAGAACTCATTCCAAAAGACTCACATCTCCAACTGTTTGTGTCCTTAGCCTGAGAGGATTTTTAAACATCGTATACCTGTGTTCAAATATTTCCTTTCAAAATTTGCATCTTGCTCTTATTGATTATATCTCCATGCCTCTGCTGCTGAAACTCCAATTCTCACGTATTCTGTAGGGTCAGTACTATTAGAAATATATACCTACTTGCTACTGAATCACTCATGGCTTTATCTGACCCTACTGTCACAATTCGATAAGGGCTAGCAAATAAAAAAAGAGGGAAGTGTAGTAATTAGAAGTATATTTGTGGGGCTGGCAGGTGGTATAGTGATTAAGACGCTGCACTCCCACATGCACAATTTGAGTCTTGGACCTGGCAGCTTTCTTTCTCACTTTCTTTTTCTCTATCTCCCACTCTCTCTCATCAAATTAAAAAATACTAATGACAAATAAAATTAAATAAATAATTCTTTTTAAAAAAGTAAAAGAAGAGGTTTATTTGTAAAGAACTGATTCCATTTACCAACAATCTAATTTTGTGGGATTTTAAGAGCCATGATCCAGGCCAGCAGGTGGTGTGGTGGTTAAGGGGCTAGACTCCCATATGGCCAACTGCAGTTTGAGTCCTAGACCCAGCAGCTTGAATATCAGGCCAGGTGCAAGTGTGTGCATGCCCAAAATCCCAAGAGGAGATTGGAGGAGAAGGAATTGTGGTGTGGTCATCCCTCCAAAGGGTGATTTCTCACTTTCCTTCTAACTGTCCCTCTCTTCTCTCTCCCGCAAGCATGTGTTCTAAGGCAAAAACCCTTTAAAAAAAAAAGAAAGAAAGAAAGAACTGTAATTCATTAGAACTGAGATTCATCAAAATATTGAAGAGGGAAATTGGTCCAGTTGTGATCATAGAAAAGAATGGGAAGTTTTAAGAAAAAAAAAAAATATATATATATATATATATGTATTTATGTATGCATACACACACACACATTATATATATATAAAGTTGTGCGTGTGTGTGTGTTTGGTTTTTGTTTGGTTTTGCTCTCAACTTGAATGCATGTTGCTACGGGAAAGCAGCCAGTCTGAAAAAGCTATAGACTGTATGATTACAACTATGTAACATTCTGGAAAGGGCAAAACTATAGAGACAATAAAGCATGAATAGTTCTTAGGGACAGAGAAGAATGCAAAATAGATAAATAGAGCATAGGCATTTGAGGAGCCGTGAAACTATGAAGTATGACACTGTGATTGTGAACATGTGATGCCACACATTTTTTAAGTCCACTAAATCCAAAACAAAGAGGTTTGTAAATGTGAGCTATAGACTTCAGTAGTAATAAACTATCGACATTAGTGCAATTGGAAGACCTGTACCACATTAATACAAGATATTCATAAGAGCAGAGGCTGGGAAGAAGTGTGGTATGATAATTACATTCATTGTGCAACTTCTCTGTGAACCTAACTTCTCTGGGGAAGAAAAAGTCTACTAAAATTTTAAGAAGATCCTTGGGGAGCCAACAGAGGTGGTGGACAAGGTGTTGTATTCCACATGGTCAATTGTGGATAGAGGTCCAGAACCAGAGGCCTGAAAATCACTCCAGATGCATGCAAGCTACCCCAAATCCTGAGAGAACAGAGGTGCAGGGAATGCAGCATGGCCCACACAGTCTAAGGAAAAAAAAGAAAAAAAAAAAATCTTTCAGTTCTTTTCCTGTAAGCACACATGCCTGTCAGCCCCAATGACCTTGCTAATTGTAGATAACTTATTCATACTTTTTAGACTTAGTCTCTGTGGGCCAACAGTCAATGTCATGGCTTTAGTTCTCTCCCTCCTTCTTTCTCTGCCTTTCCCAGAAATTTGATTTCAAGGGTAAGAAAATGTTTCTGTTATCTGGAATATAATTAAGAGGGTTTCTAGTTTCCTTGTCCTCTTCAGGCATCACTGAGAAGAACTTACCTCCTCTGGCCCTGAGTGCTTGTGCTCAACCCAGTGTTGAAGGCAGCCATCTTGTCATGGCAGCCAGACCG